>NC_061111.1:253431020-253519864 GCF_002878395.1 Capsicum annuum
TGTGTGCTTTCTTCTGCTTTATATTCCTGCATTCCTGCTTTACTCTGTTTTATATTCCTTATGGCTGCAGTATCTATGTTATGTCATCTGCTTCTGTGCTGTACTATGTGTTTGTTTGTTATCTCGTAACTTGAGCCGGGGGTCTTTCGGAAACAGCCTTTCTACTTCATCAGAGGTAGAGGTATGGACTGCGTACATCTTACCCCCCCCAGACCCCACAAAGTGGGAATACACTGGGTTTGTTGTTGTTGTTGTTGTATATATATAGTTATATATATAGTTATATATAGTTATATATAGTTCTATACTAATTTATAAAACATATACGTTAAATATTCACGTCTATAGAAGATATATACACAAATATACAAAACATCTGCTACTTAATATAATAAATTAATAATATTTGGTAGTAAATTAATAATATATTGGAATTAAGTTTTTAATTTAAAGTAGAAAACTAGAAATTCCATTTAAAATTTTAAATCATTAAATGAAAAAATATAAAAAGTAAGGACCAAGGAGTGAATGAATTTGGAGAATTTTATTGATTGTAAAATGATCCAAAATTTATAATTTAGATGAATGAAAAATCTACAGATTATGCATCATTTTTTCCAACTCATTCATGTTAATATTAATGGGAATTTGCATAGGATAGTCGAAGTCAACGGAGCAAAACCATGCATTGGACTTGATTCTGCTGAGTTCTCCCGTGAAGACATAATTTCTTCAAGTTTCAGCTCGTCGCTCGGCTCCGGTTCCATTCCTTGGTTTCTTTTTTCCGCTTTAATCCAATCTCTGAGGCAAATTAGAACTTTCATTGCATTGCTTCCCAATGAGTATCGATTGTCTCCAAGCTGCTGTCGTCCCTAACTAAAGGCGCTCTCTGATGCAACGGTTGACATTGGAACGTTCAAGATATCTCTAGCTAATCTTGAAAGCACATGATATTGTGTTTCATTACTCCTCCACCAATTAACACGTCGTCTGCGATCCTCTGATGCAGACCGAAGATAATATTTCAGCTCTTCCTGATAAGTTGATGTGTAAGTTCTCTCATCAACACTGTTCCACCAATTTAAATCATAAAAGGAATCAGGAAAAACACTATGTGCCGGCCTTTTAGAAGATGATGGCTCCTTGGGAGGATGAGGAGAGACAGTTGGAGTGATATTTGTAGGTACGGCTAAATCAAATAAATTAGCATAGTGATTATATAATTTTTCTATGTAATCCTTTGCATTACCCATAGCCGTCCACAAATCAGGTTGTACTTGTTCAGAATCATGGTTAATATTTATTTCTAAGTTAGTATAAATAAGAGTACTAAAGTAGCACATATTATTATATTTCATGCACGGATTTAGCATAGCACCAACCAAGTAAATAGGGGGAATCGGGAAAAAATATTTTTTAAATTTCATAAACATGGCACCAACAACTTCTTTATAACCTTCTTTATTTTTATATTCTTTGAGCAAACCTGAAATATCGGCTATATATGCCAAAATATTACAAACAGTAGGATAATAAGCACTAAAAAATTCAACCGTAGCTACATAAAATTTTTCTAAAAACTTAACAAGATCATTAATTACAACCCAATCAGAATCATGTAGCATGCAATCAGCAGAATCCACAAATAAACCGCAATGTTGGTTAAAAACTAGTGTAATAGGAATTCTATATTTATAACAAGTTTTTTAAAAATCATACGTAGAATTCCATCTAATATCAATTTCCTCGGGCATCAATATCGGTGTAAGTCCATTTTCTTGACATTTAACTTTAAATTCTCTAATTCTCGATCTACGATTATTTTCTTGAATAAAACCAACAGCAAGACGAATTTTTTCAATATGAAGCTCAAAAAACTCAAGACCATCTTTTACAATTAAATTATATATATGACATGCACACTTAATATGAAAAATTTCAGGCAACGACGGAGATAGCATAGATTTTAATTTTTTTTTTATAGCAGTCTTGTTGTTAGAAGCATTATCAAAAGCAATACATAAAATTTTATTTTCGATACCATAATATCCTGAAACTTTAACAATACAATCAACAATAAAATGTCCACTATGTTTACGATC
Organism: Capsicum annuum; assembly: GCF_002878395.1. NCBI lineage: Eukaryota > Viridiplantae > Streptophyta > Magnoliopsida > Solanales > Solanaceae > Capsicum > Capsicum annuum. The sequence goes on from NC_061111.1 coordinate 253,433,123, forward strand.
TTCATAATATAAAAAAGTAAGAATATGTTTTTGCATCACGAAATTACTATCTATCCAGTGACAAGTAACAACTAAATAACTATTTTTATTTACAGCACGACCAAGATCAGAAGTTAGGGACAATCTACATTGAATATTTTTTAACAATGTTGATAAATAAAAATAATATTGAGAATGAAGTCTAAAAATATCAGACTGACAAGTACTTCTAGGAATACCGTTAAATATAGGATTTTAAATTGCTTGTATATAACGAATAAATGCATCATAAGAAGGAAAAGTAAAAAGGTAAACAACTTACAGTTACCATTTTAGCTATTTCTTCCCAGTCCCTCAATTATTATACTTCTTTGTTACTTGACCAGTTGTTGGGTCCATTCTAATTTGCGTTGGCCCACCAGCATCCCCACCACCTTGTGCAATATTTAACTCTCTTTTGTGAGCTTCACCTATATATCTCATTAACGTACTCGTACCCCTTTTTTTGCCTCCGCTTTTATGCTTATATATTTATTGACAAATATTGCATTGCACCTTAGTATCTGATATACGTTCAAAAATTGTCATGCAACACTAGTTGTTTTATGAGGTCTTGGGGCACGGGAAGGAGGGGGAGGGATATTAACCGATTTAGATCTAATGTTAGCATTTCCTACTGCGGGTGTCTCATCAATATTTTCTTTATCTTCGTCTAAATTAACCGCATCTACTTTATTTTCTTCTTCTATACTGCAATTTTTTTGAGCTTCTACATAATCCATATCGTGAGCACCTACACCTATTTCTTCCTCAAAAGGTGTACCAAGCAGTACCTACATCTCTACCGCTAGTAATTCGCTTTTTACTACCACTACCGCTTCTGGGACAAAATTTTTTAACACCTTTAGTAGCGAGGTTTCTTAATTTATCCATAGTATAAATTAAATTAAAATAAAAAAATTCAAAATACACAAATATAATAAAATTAAATATTAAACAATTAATACAATAAATAAAAAACAAACGTATGAGATGGAACGACAATACAAAATTTTGGAAGTATCCAAAGGTTGCAACTTTAGAAACTTCCGCTCGTACTTTGTAAACTAAAAATTAAAAAAATTAAAGTGAACACTTTAAGAAATTAAATATATTAAATATTTGAGAGAGAATGAGATTTGAGAGAGTGAAAAATTGTGTGAAAAATGATTTGAAGGTGTAGGGTATTTATAGAATTTTTTTTTGGGATTAAAAAATAATTTTTAAAGTAATTTTTTTTTTTAAAGAAATGGGCCTAAACTAGCCGTTTGGACCCAAAAACGGCTATATAGCTGTTGGGCCAATGACTAGTTTGGCCCAAAACCCTAATTTTTTTTAAAAAAAAAAGAATTCCGGGCAGGGCTGGGTTAACCGAGCCCAAACTAAAAAAATAACTGGCCCGGTACTCGAAGCCCTAAAGCCCTAGGGCTTACCTGGCCGGGTCAAATTGGGCCAGGTCATTTATGTGAGTCGGGTAGGGCCGGGTCAGCCTGACCCACTTAACTAGCTTAATTTCAGGACCACCACATTGTTATTGAAAGAATGATAATCCTTGCATAGTTTTGACTTGTGCTTTCTGAACATGAAATCTCTTATACTATTTGCATGTTTGGGTGGTCTGAATTGAATTTTTGATGAAAGAATCATGCATGATGCATTATGGCTCAGAAATAGGACTTGCAAGTCTTGGCGGGACGACACCAACTCAGATAATGCCATGGTAATTTAGAACAGAATAGAATGTATGTTTGAAATCAGATATTCAGATTATGAAACTAGAATGATGCATGTTTCAGAATAGAATAAAATTGGGCATAAAGAGAGCTTAGGTGGTCCCCTGAAGAAGGCACGAGTTCAGACAACTCATTGTCCAAAACTGTGATTTACCGATCCGGGTATATTATATTAGGCTAGCCTACTTCTCTGTGGCGTATCATACTCATACACTCCAACCCTTACGACACACTTTGGTTGGGGGATTCACCGCCGAGTCAATGGCGGATTCCATATAGCCGTGAAATATCAGACTTGTAGGGGAGTGCCACCTAACTTAGAAGTAATACAAAGATCAGAAATTGCATAGACGGAAAGTTTTATGATTTATAAAAAATGCCCATGCGTTTTGAATTTATATCATACATGATATTTTATGACTAGATATCAACTATTTTATATATATAAAATTGTTATTTTGGATTGCTCTGCGTATCCGTACAATTGTATTGACCCTCTACCTCCCAATTATCAATAATTAATTAAAATATATAAAAAATTATATTTTATGCCATTTAACTGTCAAGAAGCCTAAATAGCTCAGTTCAAAAGTCCTGCTAAGCCATAGAGTTTTCAGACAACAGGGATGTGTACAGTTGGTATGAGCCTTCTTTATTCCAGAAGGTCTATGTCTTTCAGATTATGTTATTTATTTTGGTTTAGGTCCACTAGGGGCCTTGTCCCAGTTTCAGACAGTTGTTATTTTCTTATGTAGTAGAGATTTCATGGACTGGTTCAAACATTGTCTAGTTGTTGTTAGGCTTTACTTTCTATATTATAAATTCAGTTAAGATTCAGGAACATGATTCTGTTCATTATGTATTTTCTGCATTTTTCTATTTGTATATGAATGGTGTATATAATTAAAAGTTAGAAGGGCTCTTGGTCCTTCATGGTTCGAGATGCCCGTTACGGCCAAGGCCTCGGTTCCGGTCGTGACAATTGGGTTGCTTTGACGATGCCGAAGAGCCATTTTCCAAGTGAAATGGGTAAAAGGGCAGGTATTGTGGGGTTTTTGCTAATTTTGGTTGGTGTTAGCCCACGGTTCTGGTGTGGGCTTCAGTTCACAAAAAAAATAGACGTGAAACTTCTCGGGTGGTCCCCCGACGGCCTATTAAATAGAACAGGTTGCTTTGGCGGTGTTGAGGGAGCCATTTTTCAAGTCAAACGGGTGAAAATATAGGAACTGTGGATTTTTTACGAGTTTTGGTGGGTGTTAGTCCATGGTTCGGGAGATAGGCTTTGACGCCCAGAAATATTTTGAGTGGAGCTTCTTGGGAGGTCACCCAACAACTTATTAAATGGATCGACTTGCTATTGTGGGGTTGGAGGATCCATTTGTAACACCCCAACTTTCGGGATAGAGTTTAGACCATCATTCCTATGCATATAGACCCGAACTGAACTATTCCTTGTTAATATATGTGTGGTGATCACTCCTATTAAAACGTCTTGTAAATTTCTTGACTCGATTTCATGTAGTGTCATGTTTAAGGGGTTAACAACTAGAATATTTTTCTAAGTGAGAAAGGGGACTTAGAATCATTTTTAGCTTCCAATCTTCGGGAAATTAATTTTCGACCTTCCCGACATTCGATTTTTGATTTTTAAGTTGTATTACGATCGGGAAAGCTCATAGTAGATCTCTGTGGAGTTTCGTAATTTTTTGGAACGCATAAGGCCGCGTTTGGATTTCAAATCAGTAGCAAAACGCATAGCCTGTTGCCCAGTTTTCAGTATTTCAGGGTCAACTTGAAATGATCATAACTCCCTGTATATAAAGAAATGTGAGGGATGCTATATATCAAACGAAATCTATGTGAGCCTTCTTTCCTATGCCACTGATTTCATCCAAATCCAATATATGAGTAAAAAGTTATGGCCCATATACTTCAGCATATCAGCCTGTCAACTGGCAGAAATTTCTGCGACATTTTTTATTTCTTTAGGGGTATTTTGGTCATTATACCTCACCCAAAATTCATCCATAACATCAGATTTAACCCCCAATTTACCAAAATATACTCCTTTTCTCAAATTTTCTCTCAAGAACTAACCCTTAAGGTCTCAACCAAAATATAAAGATCCCTCAAGATTCAACCGTGGGTTTTAGAAATTGACTGAAGATTCGGAATCTCAAAACCGTAGGCTTCAAGAAGCATCTATCAAATTCCTAATTTGAGGTACATGGGGTTTATCCTAAAAAAAACTACATGGTCTTGTAAACTCTAGAACATGATTTAAAGATTATCAAGCATGACTTTTAAAGGAGTTTTAGAACTTATGCTTTAAATTCATAAAACATAAGATAAATGCAAAATTTAAATTTAATACGGAAACATGGTCAAATCTGAAAACGTATCTGAATAATAATATCTGGCATCAGTCTGTGAAATTTCTACGAAGAACTAAACATCTGTCAAAAAAGAAACTGGGACAAGGCCCCCAGCAGACCAAAATATAACTACTAGTAATACTTTGAAAAAATATCTGTAGGCCTTCTGGAGTAAAGAAGGCTCACCACTGTAAAATCTGATCTGCAAGTCTGACTATCTACTGCTTATTTGGATCCCTAGACTGAGCCTCAGAACCTGAGAGGTTGGAGGGGGGAGGGGGTCAGCACAAAAGTACTGGTACGCAGAGCTAATCCAAAAATAATCATTTATAATTAACACATATGAGAGAAATTGAAAAAGTTCATAAACAATTGTATAGTAGAAAATCTCATGGGCATCTTTAAGAAACTCTGTGAAAACATCTGAAATTTGTGACACTCTTTATACTTTTCTGCACTAGGTGGTATACCCTACAATTCTTGAAAATTCCATGGGCTATATGAAAACTGCCATTGACTCGGCAGCTAATCCCCCAACCCAAGTGTGCCGCAAGGGTCGGAGTCTCTAACTCTACTACGCCACACGACCGTCGCCAGTATACAATAATAATCTACCCGTATCGAAAAATACAGTTTCGGGCTATGAGTTACTTGAACTCACGCCTTCTTCGGATAACCACCTAACACTCTTTAAGCTCCTTTTTAAAACTCTATAAAAATATGCATTCTCTGAAAACATAATCTGAAGACGTACTCTGAAAATATATTCTGAAAACATACTCTTAAAACATATTCTGAAAACATACTCTATTATGGCATAATCACATATGGTATCGTCATACCATTGACTTGCAAGTCTAATCACTGAGCCATTATTAACTGTCATGAATCTCTGTATAAACACATGCAATTCTTTCTTACAAGTACAAGAACATATTGATATTAGATCACCCCCTCAATACTTTCAAAACATGATCAAATGCTAGGTTGTTATAAAAACATCTTTCAACTCACTAAAGTCATGATCTTTAAAATCAACTCGAGAGTGGGAATTCATGATTTGTGCTCTCAAACATTAAAAATCTCAAGTTCATATATATACATATAAATATACATGTAATTCAAATTAGGGGGAAGGATCACAATAGCAAAGCATCAAAACTTAAATCATGCTTTTAACAAATTTAAAGCCCATGTAGTTTTTAGGACAAACCCCACATACCTCTATTTCCAAAGACAATAGATGCTTCTTAAAGCTTGCGGATTGGGGATTCCAAATATGTAATTATCTTTGAAAACCTACGGTCGAATCTTGAACTATTTGGGTTTTTATTTTGAAACCTTAAGGAGAATTCTTGAGCAATTTTGATGAATGAAGGTGTATTTTGGTGTTTGAGGGATTAAATCCCGTGTTTAACTTGATAGGGTAGAGAAAAATAACCAAAATACCCTCAAATGTTCGGAGGTTGAAAGCTGAAAACTGGGCACCCCCGAGACTGGCAGGGCGGTGCCCTGCTCCGAGAGGCTCTCTAACCAGGGTGGCTCCTTGCTTAGAGAGGCTCTCTAATCTGGGAGGTGCCCTCTTATCATGGAGAGGTATTGTTTTTCCAACCCAAACACGACCTTAGGCTCATCTAAAAATTCCGAAACTCCTCCGAGACGTACTACAACCTTGCCCCATCGTAATGCAACAAGAAAATCTAAAAATAAATGTTGAAAAGGTTGAAAAGTTATATCCCGAAGATTGCCAGCTAAAATGACTCAAAGTCCTCATTACACTTAGAAAAATTTCAAGTTTCTTACTCTTAATGCTAGCCATTGTAAGGTAACACATTTACGGCTTTTACGGGGCGTTACATTTAAGATTAATGATGTATGTTTTGTGTGAATAGTGTGTAAGGTTGGGTTGTAAATTATGTTTATCACTAGATATTAAGTTTGAATAGTTGATGTCCATGAAGGTGGATGTGATGATTTCTTGGTTAATGATACTAGTTTTATGGAAGTAATCTAATAGGTTTGAACGGTGTATGCAGATGCTTAAGTTTATTTAATTCGTAATGAAGAATGATGTTGTATGAATGATGTTGTATGTATGATGTAGAAGTATGCTAAGGTGATTGAGGTTGCGGTATTTTTCTACGGCTATCATATGTTGTGTGTGGCTAGTGGTATCATTGAGTTGTTAGGTGGAGAAAGACTAGTTAGATGGTATATGGTATTAATAGCCAAGTTAAGGAGTTTTGATTGATAGTGTTGAGCCTTTTTATATGATCTTGATTCTTATAGTGGGGAGATATAAGTTTGGAGTAGCGATATTGGTAGGCGCTGTCGGAAGTAGAATGGTTCATCAAAGGCTTGGTGATATACATGTTAAGTGTTAGAATCTATGTTTGAGTTTTGAAGGTTGGACTGACAAAAATACGAGTTGAAGCGCTAGAGGGTGTGCACTTCGACTATAGGGATATTCATGAAGATCCAAAGTTAGTAAGTGTTTAAGTATTGTATGATGACGATTGGTGTCTATAGAATGATAAAGTGTATCTCGGAAGGTGATATTACCGGTGAGTTTTCCACTTCCAGGTACAGTCATTCGAGTTAAGTTCTATTAATTGCGTGTAATATCGTATTCCAGACCCCTAAGTGCAGTGAGTGTAGTTCAGTTTAGAGTCTAGTAAAGGATCTCTTAAACTTAAGATGATGACTTGAAGCTAAGGGGGAGATCATAGAAAGAATAACCAAGTCAATCCCTCAGATGCTAGTAGTGACGCCGATATGATATAGAACATTAGAAAGTAAGGGTGAGACTCAACCCATTCTTATCTCAGTATTTTTTTCAGTTATCCCAATACTTACTCATGCCTCATGTTTCAGTTCCCTGATCATAGTTCATGTTCATGCATATGATAGAGAATCATGTACTTTTCCAATCTCTTAATGAGGGGTCCCAATTCATTTAATAGTCGGAATCACATTCCATAAGTTGTGAATGTAGCTCATGACTCATGTACTCATGCTTTATAGTGTGCTCAGTTCCTATAACTCATGCTATACTCCTAATGAGTGGCAAAATTCAGCTTATAGATGTGTATGCCCTCAATTTAGATTTATTTTGATAAATCCTTGATGTTGATTTGCTAGTCCTCAGGCCTCATTTAAGTGCCAAGTCTCGTATAATATCCTTTCATGCTTCAGGGCTTATGTTTTAACCTTTTAGTGACCCCTCCTTATGTAATGGTAGTGGTGATGAGTAAATATTTCTTGTTGATGAAAGACCGTTGTATGCTTGTTTTAAATAAGGCCATAAGTATGAAGTAAGATTTGGGGCCAAGTCTTTAATACATGCTATGGTTACTTGAAATTTGTGTGTGTATATTCTTGGGATAGCGCGTAGGAGTTGTATTGATGGTGGATTAGAGAATATATGAAGTACGTCTTGATTTGTGTTTTCCTTGAAGTTCATATGTGGTTATAAAGATAGACTTGAATGACATGTAAGATTTTCGTAAAGGAACGCAACATGCGCTAGTGAATCCACAATAAGAGTTCAGAGTTATTCATTGAAGTGGGAAGGCATGATATGCTTAGGGTGTGAACTTTATAATGATATGGAAAGTTGAATCATATGGTTTAGGCTAGTATCGTGGTGCGGCATGTTGTATTTTTGTGACTTGTAATTAGGCCTGATAGACATTAGTAGAAAGATTATCAATGCTGGGATCCTTTAGTTAGATGTCTTGTGTAATTTATGCCCAGGATCTTTTGCTCCCTAATGCTACTAGAATTTCTTTAAAAAGAGTTTTGAAGAGATACTTCAGTTAAGTATAAGTGTCCAGTAAAATTCAGTCTGTGTAGACAACAAATTCAGTTTACTATTTAGGCAGACAAGTTACTGTGGTTTTCTACCTTTTCACCCAGTCAAGTTATCTGAAGTCTCATGCGTATGACCATCCCAAGAGATAATCTATTCCATTCGTGTAAATTGCGAATTTAGTTTAGTCCAAGAATCATGTTTCGGATTCAGCTATTTGGTCATGACTCAGTTCATAAGAGTTCAACGCATAATATAAAAAAAAAATCAATTATTTTAGCTCAGACAGTGTAGTATCCTTGTACGATCTAAGTCTTGTTGTCTCATGATTCGTACTTGCATAAGTTTTCACTTCTCAATTAAATATGTATGATTAGATCATGAACAATCCAAGGAAATCCTAAACTCTTAGCATGAATCAGCTCCATGAAGCAAGTAAATTAAAGTCAGCTCAGAATTCAGTTTCATGATAGAAGTTTAAATGTTTCAGATCAGCTATATCCTTTCTTATAAGACACATCATGTCCGCATTATTCCTTACCTTTAAGGCTTCGACAAATTTTTACCCATCATTCGAGGACGAATGATCCCAAGGGGGAGATAATGTAACACCCTGACTTTCGGGATAGAGTTTAGACCATCATTCCTATGCATATAGACCCGAACTGAACTATTCCTTGTTAATATATGTGTGGTGATCACTCCTATTAAAACGCCTTGTAAATTTATCGACTCGATTTCATCTAGTGTCATGTTTAAGGGGTTAACAACTAGAATATTTTTCTAAGTGAGAAAGGGGACTTAGAATCATTTTTAGCTTCCAATCTTCGGGGAATTAATTTTCGACCTTTCCGACATCCGATTTTTTAATTTTGAAGTTGCGTTACTATCAGGCAAGCTCATAGTAGATCTTGGGCGAGTTTTGGAATTTTCCGGAACGCATAAGGCCGAGTTTGGATTTCAAATAAGTAGCAAAACGCATAGCCTGTTGCCCAGTTTTCAGTATTTCAGGGTCAACTTGAAACGAACATAACTCCCTGTAGATAAAGAAATGTGAGGGATGCTATATATCAAACGAAATCTCTTTGAGTCTTCTTTCCGATGCCACTGATTTCATCCAAATCCAATATATGAGTAAAAAGTTATGGCCCATATACTTCAGCATATCAGCCTGTCAACTGACAGAAATTTCTGCGACATTTTTTTATTTCTTTAGGGGTATTTTGGTCATTATACCTCACCCAAAATTCATCAATAACATCAGATTAACCCCCAATTTACCAAAATATACTCCTTTTCTCAAATTGTCTCTCAAGAACTAACCCTTAAGGTCTCAATCAAAATATCAAGATCCCTCAAATTCAACTGTGAGTTTTAGAAATTGATTGAAGATTCGGAATCTCAAAACCGTAGGCTTCAAGAAGCATCTATCAAATTCCTAATTTGAGGTACATGGGGTTTATCCTAAAAAAAACTACATGGTCTTGTAAACTCTAGAACATGATTTAAAGATTATCAAGCATGAATTTTAAAGGAGTTTTAGAACTTATGCTTTAAATTCGGCATTATGCTTTAAATTCCGCATTATGGATGTTTTGATAATGGTATTGTTTTGGCCTTTAGGCCTTCCCCTTAAATTGATTTACACCTATATGTATATGTATGATATTGAAGATTTGATTGAGAACATTTCTATTGAAATCCCTCTTTTTGATGATTTAAAGTTTATGAAATTGTTGAGAATGATTTGAGATGCATGCACAATGTTTTGGAAAGTGATCTTTTCAATATTCAAGAATTTAATATGATTTTGATGATGATGAGAGGGAGTCTTTTGAATATGATTTCGTTCTTGCGTTAAAGAGAAAGAATTTGCATATGATTGTTGTCTTTGGCATGACCACCTTGTATATTTGAAATGTTTGAAAGAAGAGAGTTTCTTTCATTTGATTACATGAATTAAAGGAAAGAGTACTTTGAAATGATTTGCTGATATGGTGGTCCTAAACGTATGTTTTGAGAATAGAGATTTTCATATGCTAATAAGGGCTCAGAGATGTGACTTGCAAGTCAGTGGTATGATGATACCACAAGTATGTATGCCATAACAGAGTATGTTTTCAGAGTATGATTTCAGATTATGTTCTCAGAAAATGCTTGTTTTGAAAGAGTTAAAAATGGACTTAAAGTGCATTAGGTGGTTACCCGAAGAAGGCTTGAGTTCAAGTAACTCTTAGCTTGAAACTGTACTTGCCGATATGGGTATATTATTATTGTACGCTGGCGACGGTCCTGTGGTGTAGTAGATTCAGAGACTCCGACCCTTGCGGCACACTTGAGTTGGGGGCTTGGCTGCCGATTTAATGGCAGATCTCATATAGCCCGTGGGATGACAGAGTTGTAGGGTATACCATCTAGCGCAGAAGTAATACAAAGTGTGTCACTGATTTCAGATGTTTTCACAGAATCTTTTAAAATGCCCATGTGATTTCTTACTGATATGTTTACGAACTATTTTAAACTGCTCTCATATATGTTGATTATAAATGATTATTTTGGATTTGCTCTGAGGTTCAAATCTCAGGTTCTGAGGCACAGTATAGGGGTCTAGATAAGTAGTAGATAATTCGAATAGCAGAAGAGATTGTTCAGTGGCGAACCTTCTATATTCTAGAAGGACTAATGTCTTACAATTATTTATCATTCTATAGTTTTTGGTCTACTAGCGGCCTTGTCTCAGATTTCAGACGATATTGTTTTGAGATTTAATAGAGATTTCGCAGACTGAGTCAGATGCTATTATTCAGATGTTTTTGAATTACAGTTTTGGTATTATGATTAAATTCAGATTGACCATGTTTCCGTACTGGATCTCCATTTTCTGTATTTTCTTTTATTATTTGAATATTGTGCATGATTACCAGATACAGAAAGGCATACCGGGCCTTCATGGTTTGGGATGCTCGTCACAGCTAGGCCCCCGGTTCGGGTCGTGACACCATTTCTAAGACAAACGGCCGAAACAACAGGAATTGCAAATTGTTTGCAAGTTTCGGTGGGTGCTATAGCCCCACAGTTCAAGGGGGAAGGGACTCAGGCTCTGGGAAAAATTATTGGAAGAACTTCTCGGACAGTCTCCCGACGGCCTATTAAATGGATTGGATTGCTTTGGTGGGGACGGGGATCCATTTTCCAAGTTAAATGGGTGAAGCGGTAGGTATTGTGGGTGTTTGCTAGTTTTGGTGGGTGTTAGACCATGGTGCAGGCTCCGGAAAAGATTCTAGGAGAAACTCTTCGAGCGGTCCCCCGACATCTATTAAATTGAACGGGTTGCTTTGGCGGTGTCGAGGGAGTCATTTTCCAAGTCAAACAGGCGAAAAGGCTGGAATTGTTGGTTTTTTGTGAGTTTCAATGAGTGTTAGCCTATGGTTCGGGGATGGGCTCGGGCCCCAAGAATAATTTTGTTTGAAACTTCTCAGGCAACCTCCCGACGGCAAATTTAATGAATTAGGTTGCTTCGACGGGGCCGGAAAATCCATTTTCTAAGTCAAACGATGTTGAAGAAGAGGTTAATAGCCGGTTCACTATCGGATAATGGTGAAGCCACATTTTTGAGTTTATCAAATTCAAGGGAATCATAGTTGTTGGAGCTGAAAATACTGCTTTTTGAGTCTATAAAATTCAAGGGAATCATAGTTATCAGAGTACCATAGCTATGGCTTCATCCTCCGAACGAGTGTTCATAAAACTTTGCAAAGCCAAACTGAACAGAGTACCTAGATGCCTCAATCTCTGGGACTCCAAAATTGCTTCTAGAGTCGGCGAAAAGCTTGGAGATCCAAAATTGCTTTCTTTGGTCCCTTGAATGAAGAAACAAAAAGTCAAGCTCAATACTTAGTGTTGTTGACTCCCATTGTTTGCTTTTACTCGTCACATTTTGACTTTGTACAACCATTAAGAAAAATAATTATTGACATGGTTATTTTAGCATAGTAACCCAATAAAATGGTTTAAATGGGCATGTTATTATTTCTTAAAGATTTAGGTTAAAATAAAAATTTCAATTTCAGCAAAATTTAATGAAAAAAAAATAATTTAAATTGGTTGATCGACTCTTCTAGATGAAATATCAATAGTTGAGTGACTTTTGGGTTAGATATAATACATAAACATGCCCTTTAACTTGACATCAAATCACATATATGACCTCCGACTGTGGGTGTGCACAAGTAGGCACTTAAACTTGTATAAAGTTGAATAAGTAGACACACACGTCCTATGTGCATAATTCAGGTAGGATGCCATGTAGGACAAGAATTGGCCATATTGGACGCCACATAGGAGATAAGTATCTACTTGTGGACACCCAAAGTTTGAGGTCATAGATGTAATTAATTTGATGTCAAGTTAAACGGCATGTTTATGTATTATCCCTTTGAAATACTATCTCCTCATTTTCTTTAAAACATTTCCTTCATATCCAACACACCATATGTGTTCATCTTTCTTGTTAAATAATTTGAGCATGCATTTGATCCAAAATATTTAAGCTATTAAATCCTTTCGAACATAAGAAAAAAAAATGCTAGAGGACGACCAATCTAATATTGAAGTATTGAGAAATCTGAAAGTTAGTTAGCACATTACCTGAGAAAATGCAGCGGAAGCAATTTTAACTATGACCATTGGAAGCACTTTTCTAAATTTGACTTGAAGATATCGTCATCCCATTCGAGTTGCCTCCACCACATTGGTGATCCTTCTATTAGTTTGATGTAATTGGAGGTTTGAATAGAGCGAGGCAACTTCCTTATTTCAGCGCAACCATAAACTTTAAGTTCCTCCAGGTGTTCCCACATACGCTGAGGCTCTCTCAACATTGTTAAATTTGATAATTTTCTAAACACTAACTTCCGAACTCTTGGAATTTCTGAGTTGACAAGTGTTGTCTGAGTTGAGGCGTATTGCGCAATCAACGCTACCAACCGTTGACAATCTTCAACTGTAATTTCATCCAAGTGCTTGGGTATAGAGAAAGCTCCAACTTTAAAAAGATATTTTAAATTTCGACAATCAGATATTTCTAGTTGGCGTAATTTAGAAAATCTAAAACCTAGATGTTGACTGAAATCGGAAACACTCCTTAAATTATATACAAATTTGAGGCTGAGATATTCGAGATTTGGAAAAGGGTCAAACTGTCGAATTCCTTCTTCCATTAAACTTGATTGTATGGATAGTGATTTTAATCCATTAAAACTGTTGCATCCAATCAACTTGCTGAGATCCTTGCAATATTCCAAGTACAAATCTGAAGCAAACTGCAACATGCCTGAGAGCTCTCCGTTACTGAAAATTTCACATTCAGAAACACATATTGTCCTTGCTGACTTGTTGATATTTCCTTGCGTTGGATAGTCCCCGATTATAATATGAAATCTTTTCAATCTAGTCATCCAGGTGGGCTCTCTATTGAAAATTGATGAGCTATCCAATTTAATAAAAAGAGAAGTCAGATTGTGTAGAGATAATATCTCATCTAAAGAAGTTGATCCAACACAGATACCCTTCATATTTAACATTTCTATGCTTGAAAAACTGAGGAAAAATCCTTGGCCAATGATCTCCTTCAACTGACCTACAGGCAGATTCAATAGCCTCAGATTTGTCAGTTTGTCCATTCCTTGCGGCAGATAATGTAATGATGTCTTATCACAATCGAGCAATTGTAAATGGCAGAGATTACCAATAGGTGGTAAATCTTCCAAATTGGAGCAATTTTTTAGTATTAGAGCACGTAGTTGACATAAAATATTGATGGAAGAAGGCAGTGCTCTAATACCTGTTTGGCTCAAATTCAAGACTCTTAGGGATGGAAATGCCAAAAAGAATTCACGGGAAATATCCCAAAGGTGACCATTATCTTGCAATAATAAAGTTGTTGCCTCTGGGCATTCCATGAAGTTATCAGGTAGGCCAGAGATATTGCTGCTTGCGAAAGATATTCTCTTGACAGAAGTTGATACTTTAATATGCGAAATCTCAGTCAATCCAATTCCAGCTTGAAAAACAAGGTTTTGTTCATCCCCAAAGGAATTAGCTATCCATCTAGAAACATCACGAACCACGTCATGCATCTTTGCAGAATCCATCCCATGGGATTCTAGCAAGCATGCATCCTTTAATCTCTCAGTCATTGTGATTCCCCTGTTGTAGGCTTCTTCGTATGTGTCATGTTCACCAAGCAACCCCTCTATCCACCAGCAATGTATCAGATCATCTGTTGGAATAGCCGCCGGATATAAGGAGCAATACAAGAAACAACTTTGAATGTCACCTCTCTTTTTGTTCACACGTTTGCTTCTTTGCTCTGAGGATGATTCAATATCCTGAGATCCAAAAGAATCAAAACTCCACTTGATGACCTTGTAAACCTTATCTTCTACAACTTTGCTATGAGGTTCCGACATTCTAAGTGATTTCAAAGCATCTTCCCAGAGCTCGACCCTCATCTGCCCTCTCATAGATGATCCAATAACCATGATTGCTAAAGGTAAACCGTCACACTCTCTTGAAATTTCCTTTGCCAGTGGATGAATTTGCTCCAGATTGACAATATCTCCCACATTTTTTGCAAACAGTTGCCAAGATTCATCCTCATCCAATGTGTATACCTTCATTTCCACATCTGTTTTCATTTGGCTACAAACACTCGAAAATCGAGAAGTTATAATAACCTTGCTTCTTGTGGCAAGTTGGGGCACACCTACATCATCCAAATTTATAGGTTCCCAAACATCATCTAGTATGAGAAGAAAACTCGTTTCTTCCTTGAGCCTTTCACAAATTTTGCTGGAAATGCTTCGATCACTTCCCTCGCTGTCTATCTTTACGTTTAATCTGCTGGCAATTTGTGCTTGAACCCTTCTTATGTCTATTGGTGGTTTGGGCACGGTGACCCATATCACAACACCAAAAGACAGTTTAAAACCTAGCACACCGGTCTTTAGGAGCTCATTGTTTAGATTAATCACCAATGTTGTTTTTCCAACTCCTCCTGCTCCCCACACACCTATGATGAATACCTGAAAGGATTCAAATGCTTGAAAATATTTACATACAAAATATTTATATACACACAAGTGAAAGATGCAAGCATAATTGTCATATAATTTTTTTTTAAGAAAATTCTAGAAACAAGGATGTAGGAGGCTTTGATCATTCGGTCATAATCTCTTGATCACAAATCTATCGACTTAAGTAAATCTTTGTAAGTTTCTAGGCTTACGGATGTACATGTGGTTTTGATGATTGACAAAACTCGTGAGGGAACCTAGTACAGATATGTTACCCATAGAACTTGATCCATTTCCCAGAGTCAACTATGTGAGAAGCTAATCCTCAAGGGTTATATTGGGTATTGGGTGGCATCATCAAAAAGGAGAAATTAATGTACATGCGGTTTTGATGATTGACAAAACTCATGAAGGGACCTGGTACCAGATATCCTATCTATAGGACTTGATCCATTTCTCAGAGTCAACAATGTGAGAGAACTTGGTCCTCAAAGGGATCTTATTTCGTAGGACCAGGTTCACATATCATTGATGTACTCATAACCTTGTTATGTGGTAACTTCTCAATGGGATGTGTCCTAGTTCTAATATGTCCAGTGATATATGACATGGAAGCTGATACGAGTACGACCACGACGATGGACGAGAACGAGTGCGTATTGAATTCGTCCAAGGAAGTGCACAATTGAAGTGTAAAAGAGGGCCTAAATGCACTAAAAACAGCCCCTAAGTTACACTTGAGGGACACCTCACCCTTGAGGGGTATTGTGGTCATTTTGTATTCTATTTTGCAATACACTATATATAGAACCTCTTAGTGTTTTTAGTTTTCAGATTTTGATGATAATGAATGTTGTATAACATTGAAAGACAAGTCCTCTCTCCTTTAGGCACAAATCCTAAATTATAAATAGGGAAATCAACTTGAGTTTGAAATCACTCGTCTTGGATTCAACCTTGGAAACGTTGGATGCTTGGGAGATCGAGGTCACTCTTGTGCCAATGTAAGAGTTAGGTATTTGTTGTGTGCGATGTTAAAGGTCCAAGAGTGGAATAGGCTTTTGAGTTGTTAAGATTATAACTTCAATTTGTCTAACTATCTATCCTTTACTTTTGTTGTTGTTATCTTGTGTAGTGGACTGTTTTGGGTCCTTTATTGAATCTGAAACTTGTGTTATTGTAACGCCCCGCAATTCGGGCTACAATGTAGACCATGATTTCGATGCGTTGCTGATCCCGAAGCCATAAAATCCTATGCCAATATGGCATGTTAATTATTGTGTAGCATGTGAATCCGCCCAAGCTTGAATTTAGACCATAGAGGTCCTTCAACTCAAGGACGAGTTGGAACTATTGCGATCGACTAAGTTTTAGTAGACGTTGTAAAATGTGTCAGCTTCCATCGACTATAACTCTCTGCATATGTCGAATTAGAAAGCCTACTGTGTGTCAAATGATAGATATTCGAGTTAGCTTTCCAACGATACCAATTTGACTAAAATCCGACACCCGAGCAAGAAGTTATGACATTTCAAAGTGATAAGGGACGCCTAACCAATCGCCCATGGCCATTGGAAAGCATAGGCGATAGCCTAGGTGGCGCATATGCGAACATAGGCGATAGCCTAGGCGGCGCCTATGTGAAGATAGGCAATGGGATGGGCGAAGCCTATGTAAGGAATTTTGGTGATTTAAACACTCCGTGTTGAGGACAAAGTGGTCCTTTTCCACCCTTACTTAGCCCTAAAATACGAGATTTAGTTCCAAGGACCCCAAAATACTTATTCTTTCATCAAAAGTGCTCAAGATTCTCCTTAGGGTTTCAAAATAAAAACCCAAATAGTTCAAGATTTGACCGTAAGTTTTCAAAGATAATTACATATTTGGATTCATCAATCCACAAGCTTCAAGAAACACCTATTATCCTTGGAAATAGAGGTACGTGGGGTTATCCAAAAATCTCATGGGTGTAGTCTTTATGAACATGCATGCTTTTAAATGGGTGTTTTCAATCAAATGCTAATATCTTGCTTTCAATATGATTTCTAAGTCATTTTCTTTATGTCATGGGAATTGTTTGCCTATATACTTCAATGGTTGAAAACATGCATATGTGATTTGAGATTTTCCATGGAAGTTGATAAATATGAATGATAAATTATTTTCAAATTTCCATGATAATGTTTCGATACTCCATATTATATTGTGATCAACGAAAGAGAGCATGAAGTTGAAATAAATATTGTTCACCACTTGTAAATGATGAAACACCTTGGTTTTTACATGATTATGCATATGTGGGTGTGATATTGATGACTTGCAAGTCGGGTATGACGATACCCTACAGAATACGATACATGATTGAATTAAATGAAATTTGAATGCATTGATTTTACATGAGAAAGATGGATGCCCGAACAAGGCGTTTGAGACACAAGGGCTCATCGCTGGAATAACGTGTTTGCCGACACGGAATATTGGTACCAGGCTAAGTGATCTGTGTACTTGACTTCATGTCATTCCCAAATTGGGAATATAGGTAGGAGCCCAAGCCAAGTGATCTTGGGCACTACCATTGGGTCGAGACACCATGATGTGTGGTCTTGAGTGTCTCTCCCTCACTTATACTCTAATCTCGACGGCAAACGAGGTTTGACAGTTGGTGTAAATTATGTAGGGTATTCCACCTAGCTCAGTTGCATTTCATTATTGTTGAGAAAAACTATTGCATTACACCTATGTGCTTTCAAATAATTTGATACGAAATTGCTTTATAATGACTCTCAACTATACTTTGTAAAATTATAATGTTTTGTTTTGAAATCTATGCGTGCCAGTACTTTTGTGCTGCCCCCCTCCCTCTCCAACCTTTCAGGTTCAGAGGCCCAATCTAGGGGTCAAGAGAATCAGTAGAACTTTCAGACAGAGTTGCAGAGACAAGTGGTGAGCCTTCTATGTTTCGGAAGGTCTTATGTCCTGCAGTCCTTTTATCTTATATTCAGTTTTTGGGTCTACTGGGGTCCTTGTCCCAGTTTTCAGATAGACATTGTTTCAGTCATTTGTTAGAGATTTTCGTAGTTGTTAAGAGGATAATTGATGTTGAGGGAACATTATCTCCCCGTTATTGTCTCTTTTCATATTTATGACCATGTTTCCAAATTATTGTACTTTTTTTCTGCATTTCTTTGATCATATGAATTAGGTGCATGATTACCAGACAGATAGGGGTGTTTCGGGCCTCAATGGTTCGAAATGCTCGTCATGGCCAGTCCCTAATTTGGGTCATGATAGTTATTGTTATTCATCTTGTTCCTCATGTTTTGTTGCTGTTTTGGTGTTATATACACCATTGTATCTTGTATTCTTCTTGTTGATAGCGAATCCGAAAGTGGTCTCCATCTTAGTCCTCGGATCCTTAAGATTGTGGAATGATTTGGAGTGTATTTCATGTTCTCGTTGTTTTTATTATATCAGAAGCACTGGATGCCACATGGGACATCTGCTCCTAATGATTGATGATGGTACATTTTAAATATTATCTTTTTTCTAAAGAATGCACTACTCCTTGTCTAAAGTGTTATGACAACTATCTTTTTTCTAAAGCATACACTACTTCTTATCTAATGCTTTTGTTCCACCTATTCTTGTCTAATGCTTTTTTGTTTCCACCCTTTGTTGTCTAATGCCAATTGATGGTATACTACTTCATCTTTGCAGTATAAGTTTCTATATAAAGAAGACTACAATGCACTGCAAAAGTGTGATAAAAGAATATTGTGTGTTAAAAATAATTTCTGTTATAAAATGAGTTTATTAATTGAAGGGAGGTGTTCATGATTTATTGATCTTTGACTCAAACATGAATATTATTGATGATTTATTGATCTTTGACTCAAACATGAATATTATTGATGAAACTAAAAATATTCTTAGAAATCATTTTGAAACGAAAGATTTTGGTGAGGCAAATTTTATTTTAGGAATAAAAATTACTAGAACATGTGATGAAATTTTCATTGACCAGTCACAGTATATTGAGGAAATATTAAAAAAATCCAATTTCCTTGATTGCAAGCATGTTGTAACTCGATTTGATTCTAGTTTTCACTTGTTTCCTGTTGAAAGTGAAAATGATGTAATAAATTAAAAGGAATATGCTAGCATAATTGAAACTTTGAGATATGTGACTGATTGCACTAGTCCTAATATTGCATATGCAGTAGGAATACTTAGCAGGTTTACTAGCAAGCCAGTTAATGAACATTGGCATGCTATAACGAGAGTAATGAGATATTTAATTGGAACAAGAAAATTGTGATTTTTTCTATAATAAATATCCTGCTGATTGCACTAGTCCTGATATTGCATATGCAGTAGGAATACTTAGCAGGTTTACTAGCAAGCCAGTTAATGAACATTGGCATGCTATAACGAGAGTAATGAGATATTTAATTGGAACAAGAAAATTGTGATTTTTTCTATAATAAATATCCTGCTGCATTGGAGGCTTTTGTAATGCGGATTGGAATACTTTATCAGGTGATTCTTTATCCACTACTGGTTATATTTTAACTTTGGGTGGTTGTGCTATTTGTTGGAAGTATAAAAAAAATAATTATTGCTAACTCTACCATAGAGGCTGAACTAATTGCTTTAGCTTCAGCTAGTGAGGAAGCGAATTGGTTGAGAGATTTATTATTTCAAATACCTTATTTTGAAAAACCAATTCCTCCTCTATTAATTCATTGTGATAGCACCGCTGCAATTGGTAGAGTTCAAAACCGTTATTACAACGGTAAATCCAGACCTATACGGAGTAAACACAGTAATGTGAGATCATATTTGACAAATGGTACCATTATTGTTGATTATGTCAAATCTTGTGATAATCTTGCAAATCCAATGACTAAAGCTTTAGCAAGAGAAAAAAGGTCTGGAGCACATCGAGGGGGATTGTACCACCCCTCATTTTTTGGGCTAGAAATCTATGCGTCGTTCCTACGCGTATAAACCCAAACTAGATGATTCCTTGTTAATATATGTGTGGTGATAAATCCTACTGTAACGCCCCGTAAAAGCCGTGCATGTGTTACCTTACAATGACTAGCACTAAGAGTAAGAAATTTGAAATTTTCTAAGTGTAATGAGGACTTAGAGTCATTTTAGCTGTCAATCTTTGGGATACAACTTTTCAACCTTCCCGACATCCGTTTTTAGATTTTCTTATTGCGTTGCGATGGGGCAAGGTTGTAGTACGTCTCGGAGGAGTTTCAAAATTTTTAGACGAGCCTAAGGTCATGATTGGGTTGGCAAAACAGCAGCTCTCCGCTATAAGGGGGCGGCGCCCAGCTTAGAGAGCCTCTCTAAGCAAGGCGTCGCCTTGGTTAGAGAGCCTCTCAGAGTAGGGCGCCGCCCTACCAGTCCCAGGGGTGCCCCATTTTCAGCTTTCAACCTCCAAACATTTGAGGGTATTTTGGTCATTTTTCCCTACTCTATCAACTTAAACACGAGATTTAATCCCTCAAACACCAAAATATCATCACATTCATCAAATATTCTCAAGAACACTCTCAAGAGTTTCAAAATAAAAAACCAAGCAACTTAAGATTTAACCATGGGTTTTCAAAACAAATTGAAGATTTGAAATTCCCAAGTCGAGGGCATCAAGATGCTCCCTTTGAATTCCTAAATAGAGGCACGTGGGATTATCCAAAAATCTCATCGATCTTTAAATTCATGTTTTTCAAAGGGGGATTTTGAAATTACGAATATGATTATATTTTAAACATGTTTTAAGCATCTCTATGATATTGTTTTGGCGTTTAGGCCTATTTTTGAAGTGATTTGATATATTATATATGCATATGCTTGTGATTCAAAAGATGTTAACTTGAGAGCATGAATTATATGAAGCTCTTCTCTTGATATGATTCTTGGATTAAGTTCTCATATGATGTAAAATATTTGAAATCATCTTGACAAGCTTGACATGAGATATTTCGAAAATGATTATGATTTTTGACTTGCAAGGAGAGGATTATTGTTATTGTTATGTTGAAATATGATGAATATAATGGTTGCATGAAAGAATGATGTGATATTGATGGCTTGCAAGTCGGGTATGACGATACCCTACAAAATGTGATATATGATTGACTCAGATAAATTTGAATGCATTGATTATACACGAGATAGGTGGATGCCCAAAGAAGGCGTTTGAGTGTAAGGGCTCATTGCTGGAAATCGTATTTGCCGACATGAAAATTTGATACCCTGCTTTGTGATCTTACGTACCTGACTTTATGTCATTCCCAAGTTGGGATTATGGTTAGGAGCCCTGCTTTGTGATCTTGTGCACTACCATTGGGTCAAGTTACCCCGCTGTGTGATCTTGTGTGTCTTCCCCTCACTTATACTCTAATCTCGATGGCAACCGAGGTTTGACAGTTGGTGTAAATGTGATATGTAGGATATTCCACCTAGCTCAGCTGCATGACATTGTTGTTGAAAAATATTGCATTATGCCCATGTGTTTTCAAATGATTTGATATGAAACTGCTTTAGAATGGCTCTCACCTATATTTTGTACAAATATTAATTTTTTTTTTGATATCTCTGCGTACCGGTACTTTTGTATTGACCCCCTTCCTCCCAGGTTCGGAGGCACAGTCTAGGGGTCTAGAAAATTAGTAGATTCCTCGGATAGATTTGCAGAGTCACTTGGTGAGCCTTCTATAATTCGGAAGGCCAGATATCTGGCAGTTTCATTTATCCTTAATTAGTTTTGGGTCTACCGGGGGCCTTGTCTCAGTTTTCAGATAGACATTTGTTTCAGTCATGTAGTAGAGATTTTGCAGACGTTATTAAGATGTTGTTTGAGATTGCGGGACATTTTGTCCATTTTATTGATTTCATTTGACTTATGACCATGTTTCCGTGATATTGATTATCTTCTGCATTTCTTTATCATATGAATTATGTGCATGATTACCAGACAAATAGGGGTGTTTTCGGGCCTTTATGGTTCGGGATACTCGTCACGGTCAGGGCCCCGATATGGGTCGTGACACCTAAAGTTTGGGAATATCTTTGGTTACAAATTGAGGTCACAAAAATCTCCCAACTCAAAGACGAGTTGAAAAAAATTCCATCGATTAAGTTTTAGTGGACACTTCAACTTGGGTCAATTTTCATTGAGTATAACTTTTGTTATATAGTGAAATGGGTGACCTACTATATATCAAATGAAATTTCTTCGAAGTATCTTTCCAACGATACCAATTTCGTCTAAATCCGTCAATCGAGCGAAAAGTTGTGGCCATTTTTGTGAGAGGCAGTAGTGTATTTTTCTGCGGTCAGCTCCACGTTTTCCAGGGGCATTTGGGTCAATTCCATCCCTATTAATTCAGTCTAAACACTGAATCTTAACCCCAAAACAGCATTTTAGACCCCCAAATTCACATTCTCTCCAAAATTCCTCCAAGAACTCTCTCAAGGGTTTCAAAATAAAAACCCTGATAACTCAAGATTTAACCGTGGGTTTTCAAAATTGATTAGAGATTCAGAATCCCCAATCCTCAAGCTTCAAGAATCATCCATTATTCTTCGTAATCGAGGTACGCAGGGTTTTCCTAAAATCTCATGGGCATAGAAATCATGTTTTAAGAATGGGGATTTGAAATTTATGAACATAATCATGTTTTAGAAGTTTTGACGGTACCGTTTTGGTCTTTAGACCTTTCCCCCAAATTGATTTGAAATTATGTATATATGTATGTATGTGTTCAAGAATGATTATTGAATTGAGAGCATTATTTACAATGATTATTGAATTGAGAGCATGATTTACATGAAACCCCTCTCTTGATGTAAATTTTCCCATGTTTCACATGATATGGATTGTTTTGAAATACATCTTGAAAATCATGTTACGAAATGTCGTAATTTATGAATGACTTGGTTATGAATCTTGATTTCAAAAGAGAGGGTTGTTTGTATTGACAAATGTTGAATATCCATATAATGAAAGAGTGCATGGTTTTGCCAAAAGCACATGACCACCATATGTTTTGAAGAGTTTTTGCATGAGTTTTGTTTTATGTTTCGGAACATAAAATCTTTTATATTATTTGCATGTGGGTGGTCTGAACTATGTTTTTATGAAAGATCTTGTTAAATGCATTATGGCACAGAAAACACGACTTGCAAGTCTTGGTATGACGGTACCAATTTAGACTATGCCATAAAGGACACAGACAAATACAAAAGTCAGACTTTTTCAGATTTTCATGTTTTAGAACTTTAGAATGATGCATGTTCAGAAAAGGCTAAAATAGGACATAAAAAGATGTTAGGTGGTTCCCCGAAGAAGGCATAAGTTCAGACAACTCATTGCCCAAAATCGTGGTTTGCCGATCCGAGTTTATATATTACGCTGGCCCAGAGCCATGTGGTGTAACAGAATCAGAGACTACAACTCTTGCGGCACACTCGGATTGGGGGCGTCCCCGCCGAGACAATGTTGGATTCCATATAGACTGTGGAATATCAGACTTGTAGGGGAACACCACCTGACTTAGAAGTAATACAAAGATCAAAAACTATTTTGACAAGAATATCTTAGAATGTTCAAAATGATGCCCATATGTTTTGGAAACTATTTTATACATGATGTTTTGTTAAATTGCTCTCATCTACTTTATACGTATACAATATACTATTTTGGATTGCTTTGCGTGCCATTACTTTTTTACGGACCCCCCTCCTTCCAGGTTCTAGGGCATAGTCTAGGGGTCCAAATAAACAGTAGATATTTTAGATAGCAGATCAGATTGTGCATTGGTGAGCC
Source organism: Capsicum annuum (assembly GCF_002878395.1). Taxonomy (NCBI): domain Eukaryota; kingdom Viridiplantae; phylum Streptophyta; class Magnoliopsida; order Solanales; family Solanaceae; genus Capsicum; species Capsicum annuum. The sequence goes on from NC_061111.1 coordinate 253,456,984, forward strand.
TTCTATGATCCAGAAGGCCTGTTTATTTCCAGCTATTTATCTTTAGTCATGTTTTGGTCTACTGGGGGCCTTGTCCCAATTTTCAAATTATTAGTGATCATGTATTAGAGATTTCGCAGATGGTTTTTTAGATGTCGATAGATGTTGTGGGACTTTAATTCCCATTATTGATTTTATTAGACTCATGACCATGTTTTTGTAGTATTGTGTATTTTTCGTATATGAATTATGTGCATGATTACCAGATAGATAGGGGTATTCTAGGCCTTCATGGTTTGGAATACTCATCACGGCCAGGGCCCCGATTCGAGTCATGACAAACTTGGTAGCAGAGCACAGTTCATGGTCCCAGGGTGTCTGCAAAATTGCGTCGGGTAGAGTCTTTTTTATGGGTGTGTAGCGCACCACACTTATAAGCAGGAGGCTACTAGGTGTTTAGGAATGTCTCTCTTTCTTCATGTTCTAGTTCGTGCAATAGAGTCAGAATGTTCCTCTCTCATACTCTAATTCATGCTATGGTGTCTCCCATACGATAGTAAAAGTCATCACAAATTCTTTCCTTATTCTGATGTTCTTAAACTTGTTCCATTATTGGGGTGATTCAAGTGTAAAAAGTTTAGAATCTACATGATATAGTCCTTTCTGATTGAGTCACATAAGATTTTAAAAATTGTGCAAGGACTTGAGAATCCGTTTGCTTCAAAGTGTATTGATGCGAGTGTGAACCTTGATATTGATGAAATCGTGCTTTTCAGCCTGCGGTATTGAGTGTATTCAGTCCCTTTTCAAAAAAAAAATTTATGTTGCAGATGTCGTGCTTCAGGGGGGATGATGTGTAACAGAATGTTGGAATTATATTTCCACCAGAATAGTAGTATAAGTTAAAGTGTTGTTGTCATGACCTATTGGTAATAAAATTAGACCAAGAAGTTGGTGATGTGAAGTTACAAAATTAGAAGTTAGAGTGAGGGTGACTTTTGTGTAAATAAATATTTCAATTGAATAACTGATGTTTGAGGATGATTTATCCCTTTATAGTGATAAAATAATGTGGTAGCTAGTAGTATGTGTGGATGGTATGGTAGTCCATGGAGGAAGTGTTTGACTCCGATTTTATTTATACAGAGTAAGATGTGTATTCTTAGTTCATTGGATATTGCATATTAAATTTCTATCTCATGTAATATTGTCATCAAGGTGTTGTTGAAAAATAAAGTCTAGTGAAGTCGTGTGGGGCTCTTTGATTCACTAGCATAGTTACCTTGTCATTCATCTCATTTTCTTGTTCAAAATACAAAATCAAAGTCTAGTGAAGCCGTGTGAGGCCTATTTTGATTCACTAGCAACTTATTGCTCTTGTGTTGGTTTAGTCTATGTATAACTGAATCTGCTTGCATGAGATTGAGTTGGTAAAGAGGTGATTCATCCTTGTGTGTTAGTTTAGTAGAAGTTAGAGAAGGAGTTGTTAGTCAGGGTAATTTATCGGTTGCTTGAAGTGTGAAAATGGCTATATTAGCAAGTAAGTTATAATTATAGACTCATGGTTGTTGTGGAAATTGAAGGTAGTCTAAATGTATGATTGAGTAAGTAAGTATAAGGTGAGAAATTCGTATAAGTAGATAAGATTGTATAGGGTTATAATATCATATTAAGGTTGATCATATCTATTATGTGACTTTACCCCTTGACCTTTTTTTTCGTTGGTAGTTGTAAACTAGTACTACTTATGAGAAGGTATGTAGTAGATTTTGAGGTATTTAGATAGAATGTTCCAATTTGATGGATTGGTATATTATGTTGCACTCGTCATTGGTGGTAGATGATTGATGCTAGACTATAGGCTTGAATTTAAGTGTAGAATGTGGTGGTAAAAATAGTGGCATGAGATTAATGATGTATGTTTTGTGAAAAAAAATATATATATTAGTAGGCTTGATGTGCTGAAATAGTAAGTGCTAATGAGTTATGATAAGGAAGACCGTAAGTTCAAGATCGATTATTGTTGTTATGAGGTTCTAGCGTACCGGTGTTTCTTGATGTTTATTTCATGGTTTCCAAGTGAGAATCATGCGTAAGGTTGGGTTGTAAAATTATGTTTAGCACTAGACATTAAGTTTTGAACAGTTGAAGTCCATGAAGGTGGATATGATGATTTTTTGGTTAATGATGCTAGTTATATGGAAGTGATCTTAGGCTTGAATGGTGTATGAAATGGCTTAAGTTTAAGTTGATTCGTAATGAAGTATAATGTTGCAGGTATGGTGTGTAAGTATGCCCAAGGTGATAGGGAGTTGTGGCCTTTCTCTAAGACTATTACATGTTTTATGTGGCTAGTAATACTTTGAGTTGCTAGATGGAGAAAGACTAGTAGATGTTATGTGGGTTCTAAATAGCTAGGTTAAAGAGTTTTGATTGATAGTGTTGAGCCTCTTTGTATGATCTTGATTCTCATAGTAATGAGACATAAATTTGGAGTCGCGATATTGGCACACCATGTCGAAAGTGGTATGGTTCATCAAAGGTTTGGTGATATCCATGTTAATTGTTAGAATCTAAGTTTGAGTTTTGAAGGTTGAACTGATAGAAATAAGTGTGCAAGCATTATACTATGACTATTTCGGCTATCGAAACATAGAGTATATCTCAGAAGGTAGTATTAGCAGTGGGCTTTCAACTTTCATGTGTGGTCTTTCGGGTTAAGTTCTATTAATTTTACGTATTGTCATATTTCAGACCCCAGAGTGCAGTGAGTGTAGTGAAGTTTAAAGTATAGAAAAGGATCTCCCAAACTTAAGACGATGGCTTAAAGCCAAGGGGGAGATGATAGAACAAGTAACCAAGTCCGGCCCTCAGATTCTATAAGTGATGTTAGTATGACATAGAACATCAGAAGGGAAGGGTGAGGCTCAACCCATTCCTGTCTCAGTATTTTTCAGTTATCCTAATACCTACTCATACCTCACGTTTTAGCTCCATGCTCATAGTTCATGTTCATGTATATGATAGAAAATCACGTGCTCTTACAGATTCCTAAATGAGGAACTTCAGTTCATTCAGCAGTCGGAATCACATTCCATATGTTATGAACTCTAAATTGAGGTCATACAGCTCATGACTCGTGTATTCACGCTCTATAGTGTGCTCAGTTCCCATAATTCATGCTATACTCTTTATGATGGGTGAAATATAGTTCATAGCCATGTATGCTCCAATTCAGATTTTTCTTTGATAAATCCCAGATGTTGATTTGCTATTCCTCAGGCCTCAGCTAAGTGTCAAGTTTCATATAATATCCTTCCATGCTTCAAGATCTTATGTTCTAATATTTAGCGACTCCTCTTTATGTGATGTTAGTGGTAATGAGTAAATGTTTTTTGTTGATGGAAGATCATAGTATGCTTGTTTTAGATAAGGCCATAAGTGCGAAGTAAGGTTGAGGCCAAGTCTTTGATGCATGTGATGGTTAGCTGAAAGGGGTGTCTCTGTGTGTGTATGTTCTTGGGATAGCGTGTGGGATCTATATCGATAGATGGTTAGTAGAATATGTGAAGTGTTTCTTTATGAGTATTTTCTTTGAAGTTCATATGTGGTTATAGAGATAGGCTTGAATGACATGTTGGATTTTTTGTAAAGGAACGCTATATGTGCTAGCGACTTCGTAGTAATAGTTCAGAGTTAGCCATTGAAGTGGTAAGGCATGATAGGCTTAGGATGTGATCTTTTAAGAGATATAGAAGGTGGAATTTTATGGTTTAGACTTGTATCGTGGAGTGGCATGTAGTGTTTTGCGAGTTGGAGTTATGCCTGATCATAGTGAAGAGGATTTAAGTTACTATAGACATTGGTAGAAAGATTTATAAATGCCAATGCAAGAACAAATAAGTTGAATCGAATGAATGTGGTGTCTATGGGAAATAGTAAAGTTAAGGGAGTATTCGAGGAGTGTGCTAATCTTGAAAGTAAGAAGTCGCATTGACTAAGGCCTGGTAATTCTATCCTGATTTATGAGTTATATGTCTATATTCCAGGCTGCAAAGTAATGTCAATGTTGGGATCCTATAGTCGGATGTCTTGTGTGACTCATGCCCAAGATATATTGCTACCTAATGCTATTAGGACTTCTTTAGGAAGAGTGTTGATAAGATACTCCAGATTGAGTATAAGTTTCCAGTATAGTTCAGTCTATGTAGACAACAAATCAGTTTGACAGACAGTCAGACAAATACTGTGGTTTCCTACCTTTTCACCCAATCTTACTATCCCAAGTCTCATACGTATGACCACCCCGAGAGATAATTTATTCCATCCTTGTAAATTTCGAATTCAGTTCAGTCCAAGTAGTATGTTTCAGATTCAGCTATTTAGTCATGACTCAGTTCATAAGAGTTAAGCGAATAATCTCAAAGTTTCTCCAAGTATTTTAGCTCAGACAGTGTAATACCTTCGTACGATTCAAATCTTGTTGCATTAGGACTCTTACTTGCATAAATTATCACTTCTCAATTCAATATGTATGACTGGATCATGAACACTTCAAGGAAAATCCTAAATTTTCAGCATGAATCAGCTCCAAGAAGCAAGTAAAGTCAAGTCATCTCAGAATTCAGTTTCATGATAGAAGTTTAAATGTTTCAGATCAGTTGTGTCCTTTCTTAGAGGACATATCATGTCCGCGTTATTTCCTTACCTTAAAGGCTTCAATAAGTTTCTACCCATCATTCGGAGACGAATGATCCAAGGGGGAGATAATGTAACACCCTGCATTTTTCGGGCTAGAAATCTAAGCGTCATTCCTAGGCGTATAAACCCGAACTAGATGATTCCTTGTTAATATATGTGTGGTGATAAATCCTACATTTTGGGAATATCTTTGGAGACGAATTGAGGTCACAAAAATCCCCCAACTCAAAGACGAGTTGAAAACAATTCCATCGATTTAGTTTTAGTGGACACTTCAACTTGGGTCAATTTTCATTGAGTATAACTTCTCTTATATAGAGAAATGAGTGACCTAATATATATCAAATGAAAGGTCTTCGAAGTAGATTTCCAACGATACCAATTTCGTCTAAATCCGTCAATCGAGCGAAAAGGAATGGCCATTTTTGTGAGAGGCAGTAGTGTGTTTTTCTGCAGTCAGCTCCACGTTTTCCAGGGGCATTTGGGTCAATTCCACCCCTATTAATTCAGGCAAAACACTGAATTTTAACCCCAAAACAAAACTTTAGACCCACAAATTCACACTCTCCAAAATTCCTCCAAGAACTCTCTCAAGGGTTTCAAAATAAAAATCCGAATAACTCAAGATTCAACCGTGGGTTTTCAAAATTGATTAGAGATTTGGAATCTCCAATCTGCAAGATTCAAGAATCATCCATTATTTTTCATAATTGAGGTATGCGGGGTTTTTCTAAAATCTCATGGGCATAGAAATCATGTTTTAAGAATGGGGTTTTGAAATTTATGAAAAGTTTTGACGATATTGTTTTGGTCTTTAGACCTTTCCCCCAAATTGATTTGAAATTATATATATATATATATATATATATATATATATATATATATATATATATATATATATATATGTATGTGTTCAATAATGATTATTGAATTGAGAGCATGATTTACATGAAACCCCTCTCTTGATATAAATTTTTCCATGTTTCACATGATATGGATTGTTTTGAAATACATCTTGAAAAGCATGTTATAAAATGTCGTAATTTATGAATGACTTGGCTATGAATCTCGATTTCAAAAGAGAGGGTTGTTTGTATTGACAAATGTTGAATATCCATATAATGAAAGAGTGCATGGTTTTGCCAAATGAACATGACCACCATATGTTTTGAAGAGTTTTTGCATGAGTTTTGTTTTATGTTTCGGAACATGAAATCTTTTATATTATTTGCATGTGGGTGGTCTGAACTATGTTTTTATGAAAGATCTTACTAAATGCATTATGACACAGAAAACACAACTTGCAAGTCTTAGTATGAAGATACCAATTCAGACAATGCCATAACATACACAGACAAATACAGAAGTCAGTCTTTATTAGATTTTCATGTTTTAGAACTATAGAATGATGCATGTTCAAAAAAGGCTAAAATAGGGCATAAAGAGATGTTAGGTGGTTCTCCGAAGAAGGCATGAGTTCAGAAAACTCATTGTCCAAAACCGTGATTTGCCGATCCGAGTTTATATATTACGCTGGCCTAAAGCCGTGTGGCGTATCAGAATCAGAGACTTCAACCCTTTCGGCACACTTGGGTTGGGTGCTTCCCCGCCAAGTCAATGGCGGATTCCATATAGCCCGTGGAATATCAGACTTGTAGGGGAACGCCACCTAACTCAGAAGTAATACAAAGATCAGAAATGTTTTGACAAGAATGTCTTAGAATGTTTAAAATGATGCCCATGTGTTTTGGAAACTATTTTATACATGATGTTTTGTTAAATTGCTCTCATCTACTTTATATGTATACAAATACACTATTTTGGATTGCTTCGCGTGCCGGTACTTTTGTGTTGATCCCTACCCCCCTCCTTCCAGTTTCTGGGGAATAGTCTAGGGGTCCAGATAAACAGTAGATATTTCAGATGGCAGATCAGATTGTGCAGTGGTGAGCCTTCTATGATCCAGAAGGCCTGTTTATTTTCATTTATTTATCTTTAGTCATGTTTTGGTCTACTTGGGGCCTTGTCCCAGTTTTCAAATTATTAGTGATCATGTATTAGAGATTTCGCAGATGGTTTTTCAGATGTCGATGGGTGTTGTGGGACTTTAAATTCCATTATTGATTTTATTAGACTCATGACCATGTTTCCATAGTGTTGTGTGTTTTTCGCATTATCTTTTATCATAAGAATTATGTGCATGATTACCAGATAGATAAGGGTGTTCCGGGCCTTGATGGTTTGGAATGCTCATCACGGCCAGGGCCCCGGTTCAGGTCGTGACAGGGACGGGATTGAATCCTATTGAATCTTGAGTCATTTATGAGGAAATCCAACCTGGGGACTAGAGATTCTAGAACTAGGTCCAATGGAAAAAAGAATCACATGATGACGTGTTGTGAAAAATGCACTGTGTATTTATCCCTCCCTATGATGTGAGTGCATTCGCTTGTAATGATTGTGAGATTGAGTTTATTAAAACTGTTAATGAATATCTATAGTTTGTATGACTGAGGTGCTAAATTACAGGAGGACTCTCGACGGATTTCACCTATGTGAGTGTAGAGGAAGGCCGCTTCCTATGAGAATTAGGCTCATCTCAAAAGACACTCATTAAAATCAGGATAGCACAGGGCCGTAATGTGCTAGCTATAAAGCCCATGTCAACACCTTGACTATTATGTGTAAGCAGTAACTTTTTATTTCCCCAAAGCAGTCATAGTTTAAGTCTGAGACCACTAAGACTCTGGAATAAAAAATTACTGTTTTACTAAGTGGAGGTTCAATGCAGAGCACACCCTCATTATGCATGATAGTATTTCTTCAACTATTGGACTCTCTTATTAATATTAAAAATGAGAGGGAAATTGATGGTGCATTTTCAAATATTATCTTTTTTCTAAAGCATGCACTCCTTGTCTAAAGTGTTATGGCAACTATCTTTTTTCGAAAGCATGCACTACTTCTTGTCTAATGCTTTTGTTCCACCTATTCTTGTCTAATGCTTTTTTGTTTCCACCTTTTCTTGTCTAATGCCAATTGGTGGCATATTACTTCACCTTTGCAGTATAAGTTTCTATATATAAAGAAGGCTGCAATGCAATGCAAAAGTGTGAAAAAAGAATATTGTGTGTTAAAAAATAATTTCTTTTATAAAAAGAGAGTTTATTAATTGAAGGGAGGTGTTATTTTTGTGGAGCTTTGGACTCAACTCTTGTCCATAGTTGTTGAGTTATTGTGAGTAAGCTGTTGTATCCTGGAAGAGACAAGTCAAGAGTATTACTGCTGGACCGGTGAAACATTTGTTGCAGTGGGCTTGAATCTCCTTAAAGGGAGCGAGATATCCACGCCTAAACCGTAGAAGAAGAAAATAATATTTTTCTTTATTCATTCGTAATTTTCAGTTGTAATCAGTTGTAATATTTATTGCAATTTCAGCAACAATTGACAAACCTGCCAAGGGACCAGGTTCATCGACCGTTGAATTCTGGCAGTGCAAAGAGACCAGGTCCCTCGATCGTTGAACGTTCTGGCCGCCAAAAGTACAGCTAGGAAACTGTAGTTTTTGCAGAAAAGTTGGTGCACAGCAGTAGAGGATCAACAACTTGTCTTCTCTACTTTCAGTTCTCTACGTTTATTCTTCAGTTTTTGTTCTTTATCATAGAACCTGGTGAGGGACTAGGTTCCCATTACTGCAGTCAACTCACATAGAACTTATTCTGGTGTTAGCTGCTGATAAGGGACCTGGTTCCTTGATTCATGGTGGACACATACAAGTCAACAATTGTTATCAAAGCGGTACTTCCTATACAGTTAACACCGAGGGAGGATGCTGTTTTGATGGCTGCTCCACCTCATTTTAAGAAGCAGTAGGATCAATGGGAAAAAGAGCCTCAAAAGGAGAAAACTCTGGTTCTTAAAGCTGCTAGAGGAAAGTATATTAAAGAAGATAAAGACATGACTTATCTTACTCAGAGGTTTCAAAAGGTGGTAAGAAAGAATGGAGGATGTCTGAGAAGAGGAAGTGCAAGCAAGTCTTTAAATGGAAATGACTTGCTGCAAACTATGTTGTCAAGCAAGCTCTTGCTGATTTGGGAGACTCGTCCAGTGAATCTGATGAGTCTGCTGAAGATCAGTAGCGGAGCCAGAATTCTCACTGAGGGGTTCAGAAGTAAATATAAGGACTAGTCGAAGGGGTTCAACATCTATATATACATAAAAATATTTTTGACCATACAAAAATAGTATAATTTTCCGATGAAGGGGGTTCGTGAACCCCCTAAAATGTAGGTGGCTCCACCACTGCTGAAGATACGTCTATGCTGGCCATAGATAGGATGAAGATAACGTTCTCAAGTCGCTCTTTGCTCTTATGGCTAAATCAGGAGATGATAAAGATGAAGAGGTAACCGTTCTTAACATTAAAATGTGGTTTCCCCATTTTTTACCTAAGAGCTCAACCTTTTTTCTATCTTGTTGATTTGAACCCACAATCATAAGGTTCATTTGTGTCATTAGTTTGCAACGAGGGTTTTACAAAACTATTTTTGACACATGAACACTTATTAGAAGTACACGTCACCAAATCTAAATCAACCAATATTACTTGAATAAAAATAAAAATTGAACCTATTAAATTAAAACTAGACACAATTAATGGGTCTGATTTTTATTTTTAATGAGATCAATCTTTATTTTAGCAGTGTGGATCAAATTTTATTTGTGGATTCGATTTTTTATTTTTATTTTAAATAATACTATTGATTTATCTGGATTTGGTGATGAGGACCTCTGATAAGAGGTACGTGGCAAAATGGTTTTGTAAAACCACCGTTACAAAATAATGACATGAATTAACCTTTATGTAATAGCAGTTACATAGATGGTTCAAACTTTAAAAGGGTTGACATAGATGAGCCAAACTTATACGGATGACATAGATAAACCATTTTTAATAGTTCAATGACATATTTGAGCCTTTAATTTATTTCTAATTTTACCCTTTATGAAATAATTAATAACAACAAAAAATTTGTGGCTTATTTTAAATCAAGTTTGAAAAGTCTTCATTTTTCTTATAAACTTTGAGCCAGTTAAATACGTTCACATAAATTGGGACCGAGGGAGAATTATTTTACAAAATCATAATTTGGCATGTAAGTGCAATGCATGTACTAGAAACTGGTTTACGTTAAATACATGTAAGGCATGTAATACTAAAGTATTATCAGCTATCAATTCGTAAAATATTTAGCATTAAATTTTGGATTAATTCTAACATTACCTTAACATCTTCTAATAGTCGGAGGAGTTTGTTGAGATTCCTTGTTGCTGTTAACTGGCCTTGTATCGATGGTCCCGGGATGAACTCAACTTTTTTCACCCGGTAATTTTCTACCACCAAATTGGATCCAAAGTTTTCTCCGACCTCTTTAAGCTTGCAGAATTGATCCCGGATGTTCTTTGCTTGAGTGGAGACTTCCGAGCGAAGGCTGCATTTTGGACAGCATTTATACACAAGCATCGTAGCCGCTGCAATGCTTTCTTGCATAGCTTCCCATTCATTCTCGAGCTTATGAACATCTTTGAGCCACTTGATAACATCTGGTTTTCGTTTATAGCCTTCTCCCTCAGCTACTTCCACCTTTTGTTTGATATCATCTCTTAACGCTGTTAGCTCCTCCATTTCTGTCCTTAGATTTTCAGTTTTTGACGAGAAATGGACAATATTTTCAATCGTAGGATAGATGCATTTCGATACAAACTTTCCCACCTCAACAACAAAGCCACCTACTGCATTAAAAAGTATTTCCATTGAATAATTCTTAGTTAAAGAAAAAAAATGTGTTTTTGATTACAGTCATATATATGATGCTCTCAAAGATGATTATTAAACTGATTTTTTCTTCATTAGTTGTTGCAGAATTTTGAAAGCAAAGTAAAAAGTAGTAAAAAAGAAGGCAAATAGAATAAGTAAAACTTAAGGAAACTACTTTAATTAACAAAGCAAGCATATAGGAAGCTATGGAAAAGAAGAAATGCAATACTTTCTGAAGTAACACAAGAATCTCTTTGGTTTGGATCATATTCTGAACTTGATGGACATAAAAATTTGTTGTATCATAGAGCTTGAAGATTATCGTCTCTATGGTTTGCAAGTATAATACGTCTCTATTTATGGATTTCAAATTACCAGAAATGAAGAATGCTTCAAAGACCACCAAAGGATGTGGTGCAGTGGATCGGGCTGCTCCTCTGTTAACAAGAGGTCTCGCGTTTGAGCCCGGGTATGGAAAAATCCTTGGTAGGGAGATCTAGCCCCGAATGGTGCCCTACCCGGCCCGAATCCGGATTAGTTGGGCCCCAATGAGGGTGCCGGATACCGGATGGGAAACCAAAAATAAAAAAGGTTGCTTCAAACACTATATTTAGCTAATTAAAGATAAAAACCAAAGACATAGAGAATCTCTTAAAGTTGGCTTCAACTTTTTCATACCTCAATTGATCCTTGTATCTATTACACACTTCAAGTATTCAACCCCACACAAAAACTGTACCTATCAGCTATCACAGTGAGCTAGTTTGGTTGGGAACAAGTTATTCCGGAATTAGTTATTCCAAGATTGTTATTCCATCCTCAATAGTGGACGAATCTCGAGAGATGTTGTCATGCGATTTTTTTTTGGGATAAACTCATCCTAAAATTAATCTCAGTATAAATCATCTTTTATTCCTCATACCAAATGAGAAAGTTAAGCTCGTGATTTTCAAGCATGCTGACATGGAAAAGGGGACCAAGTAGTTTCTTCTTTCTTCTCATGTGTTCAAATTTGGAAGCTAATCGATGGACTGATGATGATGAACAATAAAGCTTCCCCAATCAAGTAATGAAAATGAAAAACTGTTGCCATTTATCATATTGTAGTGCTTTCTATTTCTTTCAGAACTACAATAGGAATCTAAATATGCAAAAAGCATATGAGAGAGAAAATAGGCAACAAAAGATTAATTAACATCTCCTGATTTGGTTCTAAAGAAATAAATCTTGATCGATGAAATTCGTGTTATGTGACAGCACGTTGAATGAGATTTGATACTACGTGATTGGTTCTTTCCTTATTTGAGTCATGAAGCGTAGCCTCCCTTCCAGTTGGATAGATGAACTTAAGGCAGCGAACTGTAACTATTATATTCTTTTTTAGTCTCTCCGGTCGCCGAGGGTGACAGCCTGTACAATGAGCGCTCGTTGTTCGTCTCACAGCATTTGTAGTCTCGCCTCGAGGCATATTGTGCTTTCATTTGCCGCGCGCATGCGGTTTCCTACAACAGCAGGGATTAAATTAAAAATGACTTAAATCATAGCTAACATCTAACATCAATATCTAGAAAATTTCTCAGTTTCTGTCATTTCGTTTTGACAAGAGCGGACAGTTTTATACTGTGAAAATATTAAAGTAGATTTTTTGAAATCATATATTTCTACTTTTCTAGCTAAGTTTCTAGAATAGTCTAGTATAGTATTTAGGATAATCAACTTGAAGAAATATCTATATTTCTAGGTATTTCTTGGTAGAAGAATCTAGAAAGTTATAATGTAGCCTCTTTGATATTTGCTTAGGACAAGTCTAGATATTCTAGAGTGTTAGATATTTGAGGATTACATTAGTAGAAGAGGGTAGAATACTCTAGATTTGTAGTATCTAGAATCATCCCTACACAAGTATGAATAGGGTATGGCATTAGGCATTTGTAACTAACCAAACAAACAAATCAATTCAAGTAGTTTTCTTCTATACCCAAGTTCTCTTATCCAATATCTTCCTTCCACTTTCATAGCTTCCTCTTCTTAGTTGAATCTTCCGATCTTAGTTAACGATCTTGGGCTAGCAGAAGGTCTCTCCAACTACACCTTTCTTTTGCTATTGGCACGACCCGAGCCGGGGCCCTAGCCGTGACGAGCAACCTGGACCATGAAGGCCCGGAACACCCTTCTCTATCTATTTGGTAATCATGCACATAATTCATATGATAAAAGATAATGCGGAAATAGAAATCCAATACGAAAACATGGTCAATCTGAATGTGATCATAATACTGATAACTGAAATCCAAAATATATCTGAATAATAATGTCTGACTCGGTCTGCGAAATCTCTACCATGAACTAATCAAAGTTGTCTGAAAGCTGGGAAAACACCCCCAGTAGACTATAACCTAACTAATAGTAGTAATATGAAATAACCAGGCCTTCTGAATCATAGAAGCCTCACCGCTGAAACTCCGATCTGTGATCTGAAATCTCTACTGTTTATCTGGACCCCTAGACTATTCCTCAGAACCTGGAAGGAGGGGGGTCAGCACAAATATATATATATATATATATATATATATAATATGAGAGCAAAGTTTTCACTAAACATCATGCATAAAGTAGTTTCTGAAAACACATGGGCACTTTCTGAAAACATGTAACCTGTGTAAACTTCAAATTCTGATCTGCGTATTACTTTTGAGTTAGGTGGTATCCCCTACAAATCTGATATTCCACGGACGGTATGAAATCCGCCATTGACTCGGCAGGGAAGCCTCCAACCCGAGTGTGCCGCAAGGGTTGGAGTTCCTGAATGTGATACGCCACAGGGCTCTAGGCCAGCGTAATATATAAACTCGGATCGACAAATCATGATTTTGGGCAGTCATGCCTTCTTCGGGGAACCACCTAAGCTCTCTTTATGCTCAATTTTTATCCTGTTCTGAAACATACATGTTTCTAGTTTCAATATCTGGAAAGTCTGATTTCAAACTTGCAACTCCTATTTCTGAGCCATAATGTCATAAGCATGATCTTTCATAAAAATTTAGTTTTCAGACCACCCAAACACGTAATTTGCAGAAGAGATTTCATGTTCCGAAACTCAAGTCAAAACCATACAAAACTTTCATCAAACATATGGTGGTCATGTGCTTTTGGCAAATCCATGCACTCTTTCATTAAATGCATATTCAAAATTCACAACCCTCTCTTGCGTGTTCAAAACTCATATCATTCTTTTCAAAACAATTCGTATCATATATGAAAATGGGAAAGCTCACAACACAAGAGGGATTCATTATAATTCATGCTCTCAAGACTGAAACACATACATATATATACATATAAACTGTCAAATCACTTTGGGGAGGGCCAAAAGACCAAAACAATGTCATTAAAGCTTCTAAAAACATGAATATGTTCATTATTCAAAAAATCCATTCTAGAACATGATTTTTCTATGCCCATGAGAATTTAGGAAAACTCCGCGTACCTCTATTTAAGAAATTGAGGGATGATCCCTGAAGCCTACGATGTGGGGATTCCAAATCTCCAATTATCTTCCAAAACCCACGATTGAATCTTGAGTTATTTGGGATTTTTGTTTGAAACCCTAAGGGGTATTCTTGTGAGAAAATTTGAGAAAAAGATTATATTTTGATGAATTGGGGACTAAATCTGGTGTTATAGACGATATTTGGGTGAGGTGAAATGACTAAAATGTCCCTAAGAAAACAAACAAAGTCAAAACTGTCCCTCAGTTGACAAGCTGAAGTAAAACGGGTATAACTCCTTACTCAGTTGTTGGATTTGGATGAAACCAGTTGCATTTGAAAGAAAGACTCAAAGAGATTTCATTTGATAGATATGAGATCTCCCAGTTCATTATATTTAGAGAGTTCTGATCGTTTGAAGTTGACCCTAAAATGCTCAAAACTGGGCAATAAGCCATGCGTTTTTCTACTGTTTTGAAATCCAAATGCAGCCTTACTCATTCCGAAAAATTCCAAAACTTATCCAAGATGTACTATGAGCTTTCCCGATCGTAACGCAACTTGAAAATCTAAAAACGGAGGTCGGAAAGGTTGAAAAGTTGTATCCCGAAGATTGCCAGCTAAAATGACTCTAAGTCCGCATTACACTTAAAATTTTTTTCAAGTTTGTAAGTCTAAGAGCACTCTATTACAGGCTAATCCATGCACGACTTTTACGGGGTGTTACAGCTATTCTCTACATATGCTACTTTATATTAGTTCAAGTCAGATATAGAGCAAAGACTTGAATCTAATGGATTCGACATTTCAGGTTCTTAGTGCTGAAATCTTATAGGATAGTACAGTTTGGCAACACTTTAATTTCAACTATCCACGTGAAAAATTTAAGATCGCATGATTAAAGGACACGATTAAAGTCTCTTGCTGGCAACATTCCTGTTGTTCTTTTCCTTCCTATACTTTTGCTTTATCAATTAAATAGTTGGAAAAAGAAAGGTTGTCTAAAGTACTTATATTAAATAAAAGAAGTATTCAGTTCAGCATTCTGATCAGAAACACTTTTTTCTTTCTTTACTTCAACAGTTGTTCAATGGAAATACTTATTAATGTTGTAGGTGTCTTTGTTGTTGAGGTGGGAAATTTTGTATCTAAATGCATATATCCTAAGACTGAAGGTATGGTCCGTTTTTGCAGAAGTATCATAGGATGTGTGTGTCTACTTGTGCACACCCAAAGTAAGAGGTCATAAATGTAATTGGAATTCAAGTTAACGGGCATGTTTATGTATTATGCCAAATATTTTCTGTTTCAATCTTAGGATAGATGCATTTAAATAAAACTTTCCCACCTCAACGACAATGCCACCTACTGCATTAAAAAGTATTTCCATTGAACAATTCTTAAGGTAAAGAAAAAACAACTGTTTCTGATTAGAATGCTATGATAGATTAAACAGATTGTTTCTTCTTTATTTATAGCACAACTTTGAAAAAGGCAAAAAGAAAAAGTAAAAAAGAAGCTAAGGTGAATAGAATAAGTAAAGTTGAAGGCAAATACAATTACTTTAATTGACAAAGCAAACATATAGGAAGGGAAAGAAGTAATACTTTATTCTTTAGAAAAGAATGGAGTAATGACTTTTCCCATTTTCCCTTGTGAAACATGATTGTATTTTTGTTTTTCTGAAGAAACAAAAGTTGTAACATTCAATAAGGCTAGCTATGGTCTTGTTGGTAACATAAGAATCAGAATTAAAGTTGTTGCACCCACTAAATTTATCAATTTTAAACTTCATGGAACTCATTTTTACTTGTTTGTCTTTTTCTACTACAAATAGTATTTGAAAATACAGAAAACCAAAGTAATTATTTTCCGATGAGGAATTTCAGACTGTGTTATAACCATAGAGCATACTCAGACAGAATCTTGGCTCTGATATTAGTTGTTAGCGGAATCGTAAAATAAAGAAATGGTTCGAATTTGAATGATCCAACATCCACCAGAGAACAACTGTCGTTATATTATTAACAAGAAAGGAGAGAGATCCCAAATACACCTAAGAGAATTGCTTGCTCAATTCTCTACTCTTACAATATATTTAACTTTTGGGATGGTTTTACAATGAACATAGACATAGAAAATGTGCTAAATTTTGAATGTACAACTTAAGAATGCTTTAAAATGTTTAAACACCGAAGCAATACCAGTTTATTACAAATATACAGGATGATCACACAATACAAATGAAACAAGAAATTACTCGGTGTACAATCAAAACAATCCAAATATCGGAACGAGGAAGCAAGGATAGTACAAACAAGGAACAATTATTGGCAGAAAAAACTTAAGACATCTGACAGGAAAATACATCACAGCAAACCGCACCGATTGGCTTCAGCTCGTAACTTTATATCCTGGTGCAGGAAGTTCCTTCTTCTGCTTTTTTAATCTCCTGAATGAAACAACAAAAAGTGAAGCTCAATACACTTTTTAACATTTGATTGATAACCCAATTGTGCTAGTGTTATTAACAATGTTCAGATTTTCTTTTTGTAAAAGCATATGTTATCACAGGGAGGTAAATGACTTAATTATAATAATGTTATTAAGTAGAGTGTTTGTAATATGTATTAACTATGTTAAAGTTGCAATAAGGAGATCACCTGAGATGCAGCAGAAACAACGTTAACTTTGATCCTTCTGTCATCAGTTTTACCCTTCTTTGTAACAACGCTCTAAATTTGACTTGAAGTTGTCATCATCCCATTCCAGTTGCTCCACCATTCTGATTCTCCTTCTATTATTTTGATATTTTTGGAGGTTTGAATAGAGGGAGGAACTTCCTTAATCCATCACAAGCGGTCACCTTGAGTTCCTCCAAGTGTTCCTACATACTTTGTGGCTCCCCCAACATTCCTAGTTCTGGTAAGCGATACAACTTTAACTTCCGAACCCTTGGAATTTCTGTGTTGTCAAGTGTTGCCTGATCACTTGAGTTGCATTGCACATACAACTCTACCAGCTGAAGGCAAACGTTAATTGTAATTTCTTCCAAGTTCTTGGGTACAGAACAAGCTCCACCATTGTTGAAAAGACATGTTAAATTTGCACATTGAGAGATAACCAGATGGCGTAATTTAGAAAATCTTAGACCCAAATGTTGACCGAAATCAGAAACACTCTTTAAATTATGTACATAACAGAGGTTGAGATATTCCAGATTTGGCAAAGGGTCAAATTGTCCACTTCCTCCTTGCACTGGTCCGAAAGAATAAGAACAACCCACTATTTTTAGTGATTTTAATCCATTAAAAGTGTTGTATGCACACAACTTCCTGAGACCCATGCAGGCGTGCAAGTACAAATCTGAAGCAAACTGCAACATGCCTGAGAGCTCTCCGTTACTGCAAATTTCACACTCGTAGACATTTATCACCCTTTTTGATTGTTGTATGGTACAAAAATTCTGGTTTCCCCAACATCAATGCGAAATCCTCTCAATCTAGTCATCCAGGTGTAATCTGTATTGAAAAATGATGAGCTATCCACTCTAATAGAAAGATAAGTCAAGAGTATGTAGAGATGATATCTCATCAAAAGAAGTCGCTCCAAGAGAGAAAAACGGCATATTTAACATTTCAATGCTAGGGAATTTAAGGAAAAATCCTTTGCTGATGCTCTTCATGTTAGCAACATACATATTTAATAGCCTCAGATTTGTCAAATTGTCCATTCCTTGCGGCAGACAACGTAACAATGTATGATCACAATCGAGCACTAGCAAGTTATGAAGATTAGCAACAGGTGGTAACTCTTTCAACTCAAAGAAAAACTGTAGTATTAGAGCATGTAAGGCAGTTCTCTAATACCAGTTCGACTCAGATTCAGAACTCTTAGAGCTGGAAATGCCAAAAAGAATTCCTTGGGTATTTTCGCAAGGGGTTTATTGTCTTGTAAATGTAAAGATGTTGTCTTTGGACATTTCGTCAAGCAATCAGGTAGACATTCAATTTTGTTGCTTACGAAGGATATTCTCTTGACAGAAGCTGATATTTTGATATGTGATATCTCAGTCAACCCAATTCCAGCTTGAAAAACAGAAGTGTGTTCATCCCCAAAGGTACTAGCTATCCATCTTGCAACATCACGAACCACGTCATGCATTTTAACACAATCCACAACCTGCGCCCTCACAATCTCCATCTTATCGGCTTCTAGCAAGCAGACATCTTTTAGACTCTCAATCAACGTAATACCCCAGTTGTAGGCTTCTTCATATGTTTCATGTTCACCGAGGATCCCCTCTGCCCACCAGCAATGTATGAGATCATCTATCGGAATAGTGGCCGGATATAAGGAGCAATATAAGAAACAACTTTGAATGTCACCTCTCTTTTTGTTCACATGTTTGCTTATTTGCTCTGAGGATAATTCAATATCCTGAGATTCTAAAGAATCAAAACTCCACTTGATGACCTTGTAAACCTTATCTTTTCAAAGCATCTTCCCAGAGCTCAACCCTCGTCTTCCCTCTCATGGATGATCCACTAACAATGATTGCTAAAGCTAAACCATCACAATCTCTTGCAACTTCCTTTGCCAATGGATGGATTTGCTCCAGATTGACAATATTTCCCACATTTTTAGCAAACAGTTGCCAAGATTCATCCTCATCCATTGTGTAAACCTTCATTTCAACGTCAGTTTTCATTTGGTTACAAACACTCAAAAAATGAGAAGTTATAATTACCTTGCTTCTCGCGGTTAGTTGGGTGATAGGTGGTCTACGGCTGACCCTCTGGCCAAAGAAATTTAGAAAAGAGATGAAGAAGAAGTAACAAGAGAGATTGGGGCAATTTTTCTCCTTTATTTCCGCGCAACTACTTCTAAGACTATTTCAAAGAAAGAGCACAACTACTTCTAAGACTATTTTAAAGAAAGAAATCCACCACCCATTAGTTAGCATCATAACAATCCACCCCACTTGAAATCACCTTGTCCTCAAGGTGAAACTGAGGGTAAGTACGGGAAAAACGCCATTTATCTTCCCATGTTGCATCTTCCCTTGATTGACCAACCCATTTAACCAAAATCTCTGTTTTTGGCCGATATTTCCCTTTCTGCACGACTCGTTCTTCCAAGATACCCTCTGGTTGAGGTGCCACCTGTAACTGGACAGGTTCGTTGACAGGAGGTGGGATCGGTTCCGGGACAGGGCCTTCTCTTTTCCGTAACAAACTCACATGAAACACATCGTGAATTAAGGAACCAGGAGGTAATTCAATCCGATATGCAACCTTTCCTACCTTAGCAAGAATTTTGTAAGGGCCAAAAAAACGCGGACTTAACTTAGCTGATGTTCGGGAGACCACACTTGACTGTCTATATGGCTGTAGTTTAACATAAACATGATCCCCTACCTCAAATTCCAATTCACGACGGCGTTGGTCCGCAAAATGCTTCATACGGTCTTGAGCTTTGAAGAGGTTGGCTCGTAAGGTTTTCAGCATCCGATCACGGTCTTGAAGGTAGTCTTCGACAGCTTGAACCTTAGTCGTTCCTGGAACATACGGCAAGATTTTTGGAGGCAGCCGTCCATAAACAACCTGAAAAGGAATCAGCTTGGTGGAAGTGTGAACTGAAGTATTATAGCTATATTCCGCCCACGGTAGCCAATCCACCCATTTTTTTGGCTTGTCACAAACAAAACAACGCAAGTATTGTTCCAGAATCCGATTGACAACTTCTGTTTGTCCATCCGTCTGCGGATGATAGCTAGAACTCATGCATAAAACCGACCCTTGCAGCTTGAATAGAGCTTGCCAAAAGGAACTTATGAAAATTTTATCACGATCACTTACAATGGTTGAAGGGATACCATGCAAGCGGACAACGTTGGCTACAAAATCTCGAGCTACACTTGCAGCAGTAAATGGGTGCCGCATAGGAACAAAGTGGGCATATTTTGAGAGTCGATCTACAATCACCATTATCACTGTAAACCCGTTAGACGCAGGTAATCCTTCCACGAAATCCATGCTAATGTCCTCCCAAATTCTGTCTGGAACCGGAAGTGGCTGCAACAACCCAGCAGGCTGCATGGTGTCCGTCTTGGCTCGCTGACACTCATGACATTCCCGGATATATCTTTTCACAAAATCTTTCATGCCCAACCACCAAAAATTGTGCTTCACCTTAGCAAGAGTTTTATGAAACCCAAAATGGCCTCCTTCGGGAGAGGAGTGACACATAACCAGCACAGTGGATAGAAGAGGAGAATTGGAGCTTAACAATATAGCATCATTTCTAAACCAAACTCCATCATGCTTCACAAGGTTACCTTTAAATTTAATAGGCAAGGATGAAGGTAAATTCAAATAAAAAGGGTCTGTGTGTACCTCTTCTTGAATGGTGGTCCAAATGGTGGAACAAGGATGTGAAACATTTAGATAATGAAACTCGGGCGTACGAGAGAGGGCATCTGCGCCTTGGTTCAAACTTCCCTTCTTATATTCAATTTTGTAGTCAAATCCCAAAAGCTTGGGTAGCCATCTGGACTGAACTGGGGTAGTGATTCGTTGCTCCATTAAATACTTGAGACTGACATGGTCTGTTTTCACCACAAAAGGTCGCCCCAGTAAATAGTGCCGCCATTTCCGAACCGCCTTTACAATAGCTAACATCTCCTTCTCATATGTAGACCAAGATAACATGATTCCCTTTAAAGGAGCACTGAAATAAGCCAAGGGTCTTCCACGTTGAGTGAGAATAGCTCCTATACCCACCCCACTCGCATCACACTCCACAGTAAATGGGTGAGACCAATCGGGCAAAGCCAAAGTAGGAGGGGTTGTCAGGGCAATCTTCAACTCCTGGAAAGCCACTTCTGCCTTTTCATTCCAAATAAAAGGGCCTTTGCCAACTAGTTTATGCAAGGGGGCAGCAATACTTCCAAATCCCTTGATAAACTTTCGATAATAACCCGCCAACCCCAAGAAACCGCGTACCCCTTTTGCGTTAGTTGGAGTAGGCCATGAAAGTACAGCCTTAACTTTATTTTCTTCAACCGCCACACCTCCCGATGATATGACATGCCCCAAATAATTAACTTGAGAAACTCCAAAACAACATTTTGAGAGCTTGGCAAAAAGTTGATTAGTATTTAATAATCCCAAAGCAGTACGTAAATGCCCAAGATGATCATTCAAGGTCTTTGAATAAATAAGAATATCATCAAAGAATACCAATATAAACTTACGCAGGTATGGCCTGAAAATGTCATTCATTAAGCATTGAAAGGTGGCTGGAGCATTGGTGAGGCCAAAAGGCATAACAACGAACTCATAATGTCCGTCATGCGTTCGGAATGCTGTCTTTGGAATATCAGTTTCCCGAACCCGTATTTGGTGATAACCAGCACGAAGGTCAAGCTTAGAAAAGATCGTAGCACCATATAGTTCATCGAGTAGCTCGTCTATTACTGGAATTGGGTACTTGTCCTTCACAGTGATGTCATTGAGAGCCCTATAGTCCACGCAAAAACGCCAAGTGCTGTCAGATTTCTTCACTAACAAGACCGGCGATGAGAACGGGCTATGGCTGGGGCGAATTAACCCATCACGCAGTAACCCCCTAACTTGTTTTTCAATTTCCGTCTTTTGCAAATAAGGTTGGCGATATGGCCGAGAGCTCACTGGTTTGGCTTCGGGAATTAAGGGTATGTCATGGTCATGGAAACGCCTTGGGGGCAATTCTTTTGGCTCTTGAAAGACCTGCTCATATTCAGTTAAAACATGTTGAACGGTTGGACAAGGACTTGAGGTAGAAGAAAGCTCCGATTCGACCCGATTAACCTGGAGAAGTAAGGCAATACCCTGTATTCCCATCAATTCGTTAGCCTTTAAAGCAGTCAAATCCGACCCCCGCAACCCTTGTAACTTATGTGTTGAACCAGCCTGATGGAATCCAAGAGTGAGATTCTGGAAGTCGATTTCAATAGGCCCCAAAGTCTTCAACCACTGAACGCCTAAGACAATAGGACAAGCTGCGATTGGCAGAACAAAAAAATCGGTGGTTATAGTGTAACCTTGAATAATGATTGTAAGTCCTCGCACTCGTCCCACACAAGCTAACTTGTCACGGTTTGCGACGACCACTTCCAATTTGACCCCATTATCCACCGTCAATCCGAACCGCTCCACTAACGATTGCTCGATGAAATTGTGGGTACTACCACCATCAATTAAGACCACCAAATCTTTGTTATGAATTTTTCCAGGCAACCTTAAGGTTTGGGGAAGGATGGTGCCGGTAATTGCGTGGAAAGAAATCTCAGCGGAAACCTCATCAGGAGGGTTCTCATTGGCTTCATCCTCATGGCTGCTGCTCTCTTCAACGTCATCGACTTCACTGATCATGAATAATTGGGGCTTGGTGCACTTATGACCCGGAATGTAGCGTTCATCACAGTAGTAACACAACCCCTTTTCCCGACGTTCTTTAGCCTCTGCTCCTGATAAACGGCGAACTGGACTTGGGGCAGGTAAAGCTAGGCATTGAGATGGTGCTGGGCCTAAAATTCCAGCAGAGTGTGGGCCTTTAGGTAGGGAATTAAAACTGGTAACCCGAGGAGACGGGGTAACCCGCCGTTGCAAGTTCAATTTCTCCTCAACCAACCTGGACAACCCCATTGCATCTGTCATGGTGCGTGGCTTCTTGAGTTTCACCTCCAACCGTATATCTTCCTTCAGCCCACCTACAAAACAGCCAAGTAAGAAAGACTCCGGTAGGTTATCAATACGGTGTGACAATCGTTCGAAAGCTTCAATATAAACTGCAACTGTGGTGATCTGTTTGAGTCGATGAAGGGATTCTGAAGGGTCATCATAATCAGTCGGCCCAAAACGACTCAGCAAAGCCGCGGTAAATTCCCTCCATGTCATCGGACCTCGTGATTTGGCAAACCACCGGTGCCACTGTAAGGCAATACCGTCAAGATGAAAAGAGGCAAGATTGACCCGATCTGTATCAACGACGTTCTGAAATTCAAAGTATTGTTCAGCCTGAAATATCCACCCCGTAGGATCATCACCACTAAACCGAGGAAAATGGAGTTTCAGGTAGGGTTTCCCTACATTACCGATTGTGGATCCCTTGCCAGAGCCAGAAGGTTTGTCAGAATCCTTCTCCTTAATCTCCCGAACGTCTGTCACTAACTTGTGGAACATGGCAGTGAGCTTTTCGAGAGTTTCATTAGTGTGTTGCTGGAATTGTTCGAGAGACTGCTTGCGTGTTTCCATTGGATCAAACCCGCTCTGATACCACTGATAGGTGGTCTACGGCTGACCCTCTGGCCAAAGAAATTTAGAAAAGAGATGAAGAAGAAGTAACAAGAGAGATTGGGGCAATTTTTCTCCTTTATTTCCGCGCAACTACTTCTAAGACTATTTCAAAGAAAGAGCACAACTACTTCTAAGACTATTTTAAAGAAAGAAATCCACCACCCATTAGTTAGCATCATAACATTGGGGCACACCTACGTCATCCAAATTTATTGGTTCCCAAACATCATCTAGTATGAGAAGGAAACTTTTTTCTTCCTTGAGCCTTTCACAAATTTTGCTGGAAATGCTTTGATCACCTCCCTCGCTATCTATCTTTATGTTTAATATGCTGGCAATTTGTGCTTGAACCTTTCTTATGTCTATTGGCGGTTTGGGCACGGTGACCCATATCACAACACCAAAAGACAGTTTACGACTTAGCACACCAGTCTTTAGGAGCTCATTGTTTAGATTAGTCACCAATGTTGTTTTCCCAACTCCTGCTCCCCACACACCTATGATGAATACCTGAAAGGATTCAAATACTTAAACAAAATATTTACATACACACAAGTGAAAGATGCAACAATAATAGTCATATAAAAAAATTAAGAAAATTTCAGAAACACGAACTTAGGAGGCTTTGATCACTCAGTATATATTATGCAGTGATATTGTATACATTCATAAACACTGTTTATAGAATATTTATACATTTTTTTATTTTCAATCCCGTCCAACTCAAATTTCTCTAAAGATTTCCAAATTATATATATGAGCTCCTCTAGATATTTCTAGTCTTCTTATATATTATTCACTTCAAAAAATATTCATGTTTACAGTAGGTTAAATTTTAAAATCAAGCATTGAAGAAGGACGAGAAGAAGAAATGACTCATCTAATCTATGTCACTATCGTTATAGAAAGATTTATTCGTGTCATTAGTTTGCAGAGCAGCGGTTATTTTTAACAGCCGGTTTTTAAGAACAGCCTTGCCATGTGGCAGCTTATTAGAGGGACTCGTCATTTCTTTTTAAATTTTAAAAAAAATTAATTTTGTTTTTAATTTTTTTTATCCATTAAATAGAATCCACCCAATTTTTTGATCCATTAAAAATTAATTTGTTCTATACTTCTAAAATTTAATTAATTTTTCAGGATCAAACAAATATTTAAAGAATTTTTTTTTGTAAAATCTACTACTAAAATTTATAACCAAACGCTATTCTAGTCAAGCATATAGTATTTCTTAGCATACATGAAATATTTTGTCAGCCGAATGAAAGTAACTTTTTAGTTTTTTATTTTTTATTAACCATAGAATGGCATCATCAGCATCAGGGGTGGCTCAAGCAAATTTATGGCCTAAGGTAAAAATCAAATGGAGGCCTTGCGTTTTATTTTTTTATATAAATTGTTTTTCTATAAATATGAATTTAATATATTTCTTAAAATTTGTAATTTATTATTACTAAACAAAAATAGGCCTCTCAAATTTTGGGGTTTTAGGCTGCCGCCTTTTCTCTTAAAGGGTTGAGCCGCCCCTAATCAGCATTCAACATTTGTATGTAACACTTTATGCATCATCATTTATCATTGCAAAAACTAGAAGACGACAACATGACGACATATATAGTATACATAGAGTTGGCAAAATGAGAAGCTAACTAGTAATAATATAATAATAATATTTGATGTTTATATATCCTTTCAGCTTCAACTGAAAAATGACAAAAGCTTTAGTTAACGTGAATCTTTTAAAATAAATAAATAAATAAAGTGATAAAACGCGTGGAGAGTATACTCTCTCCGTTCCCTTTTAGTTACTTGTCCTTTAATTAAAATAACTATTTTATTATAATATATTTATTAAATGATGTTTACTATTGTATTTGAAATTAATTTGAAGAAAAAAATAATTAATATTAAAGGTAAAATATGAAAACAATCTTAATATGTCAAAAATGACAAAAAAACGAATCGAACGAGAATGTTTTAAGAATATAAAAATTAATTAAATTTTAAAAGCATAGATCAAACTAATTTTCAATGGATCAAAAAGCGTAGATTTTTTTTAATGGATAAAAAAAATTTAAATAAATAAAAAATGACGTGGCCCTCTAATAAGCTGTCACGTGGCAAGGCTGTTTTTTTAAAACCGGCTGTTAAAAAGTAATGGCATGGATGAGCAAGTTTTGTAATGGCAATGACATAAATGAGCCCAACTTTTAACGGATGACATAAATAAGCCATTTCTGTTAGTTCAGTGGCATATTTGAACCTTTTCCTTATTTTTAATGAGTCCCGTGTGGATCAAATTTTATTTTAATTTTGATTTTAAATAATACTATCGACTGATTTGGATTTGGTGACGAGGAACTCTGATTAGAGGCACGTGGAAAAATGGTTTTGTAGAACCACTGTTAGAAATAATGAAATGAATGAACCTTTCAGTAATAGCAGTGACATAGATGAGTCAAACATTTAAAATCTCTACCATAGATAAGACAAACTTATAACGGATGACATAGATGAGCCATTTTTAATAGTTCGATGACATATTTAAGCCTTTAATTTATTTCTCATTTTACCCTTTATGAAATAATTTATAATAGAAAAAAAATATACTTTTGTGAGAAGAACATTCAGACTATAAAATCTAATTACACAGGAGTTAAAGGCGAATTTAGGATTTTGGGTTTATGGGTTCCCATATTAGATAAAAATAAAATCAAATAGTAACTGATTTGAACCCACAACCAAGAGGTCAATAAACCTTTACAAGTCCTTCTACTCCACTAGACCAACAACACAATTTATTTATGGATTCCCAACTTATAATTGTTATATATGTACTGAATTTCTCTATAGAAATATTACATCTGCACGAAAGTTAATGGGTCCCGGGAACCCTCACCCGGCCTTTTAGATCCTCCCCTCACGAGTAAATGAAATTACAAGCAATCAATTCGTAAAATATTTAGCATTAAATCTTGGATAAATTCCAACATTACCTCATCATCTTCCAATAGTCGTAGAAGTTTGTTGAGATTCCTTGTTGCTGTTAACTGGCCTTCTATTGATGGTCCCGGGATGTGCTCAACTTTTTTCACCCGGTAATTTTCTACCACCTAGTTGGATCCAAAGTTTTCTCCAACCTCTTTAAGCTTGCAGAATTGATCCCGGATGTTCTTTGCTTGAGCGGAGACTTCCGAGCGAAGTCTGCATTTTGGACAGCATTTATACACTAGCGTCTTAGCCACTGAAATGCTTTCTTGCATAGCTTCCCATTCATTCTCGAGCTTATGAACATCTTCGATCAACTTAACAACATCTGGTTTTGGCTTATAGCCTTCTCGCTCAGCTCCTTCCAACTTCTCTTTGATATCGTCTCTAAACTTTGCTAGCTTCTCCATTTCCTTCCTCAGGTTTTCAATTTTTGTCGAGAAACGGACGATATTTTCAATCTTAGGATAGAAGTATTTGGATACAAACTTTCCCAACTCAACAAGAATGCCACCCACGGAATTAGAAAGTATTTCCATTGAATAATTCTTAAGGTAAAGAAGAAAAAAATGTGTTTTTGATTATAGTATTATATATGATGCTCTCAAAGATGATTATTAAATTGATCTTTTCTTCATTATTTATAGCAGAATTTTGAGAGCAAAGTAAAAAGTTAAAAAGAAGGAAAATAGAGTAAGTAAAACTGAAGGCAAACATATAGGAAGTTAAGGAAAAGAAGAACTGCAATACTTTATTCTTGAGACGTGATTGTATTTTTTGTTTTTCTCAACTAACACAAGAATCTATTTGGTCCGTATTCTAAACTTCATGGACCTAAAAAAGTTGTGTATCATAGAGCTTGATGATTGGCTCTCGGCTTGTTGGTAAGGTGAGAATTTCAAGGCGGCCTACAACAGTGGCGGAGCCACTGTTGATCCAGGGGGTTTGACGGAAAATTATACTATTTTTACAGTCAAAATTATTTTTTATGTATATATAGTAGATGTTGACCCCTTCGACTAGTTTGTATGTTTAATTCTGAATCTCCTCAATGAAATCCTGGCTTTGCCACTGGCCTACAGGTGGCATAGCCTTCAACAGATCTAAATTTTGTTTTTTCTTGTTCCAATAACAGAAAAGCAAAACAAAGAGGGGGAAAAGAGATATTGGTCCTGTTTAATTTCTCTCTAAAGTATGATCATCATTTGTTCCATTATAAATGTTGCCATAACTTATGCACTGTAGTTTTTGTCCGATAAACATAGGGCTTAAGGGTATGCTTTCTCTCTCGGTGCAAGTTAGCTAAACCTGCGCCCACCATGGGTAAGAGAGCTCGTTTACCCTCTCAGAAAGCTCTAATGGTGAAGGAAGCACAGATTATGCAAGGCGCAGCTCAGCGAGGGAAGTTGCAAGCACACAAAAAGGGGAAAGAAGCAGAAATGATACCACAAATGGTGGATTCAAGCATCAAATCAGCAGGTTCGAAAGGGAAGGGAGAACTGAGCAGTTCATCATCTATGGAGCTGTGAAGGAACAGCTAGAAGGAAATTAATGAAACAGTATTGGAGCAATTCAATGGAACAGTGCACGCAAATAAAGTAACTGATAAAATGCAGCAGAGAGAGGCAACAGCTATTTGGAGTGAAGTAGTGACGAGATCAGCTAGTATGCTATTGGAGGCATCATCAAGTGCCAGTAAATGTTCCTGGGCAGATGAAGTAGAAGAGGAGACTAAGTTCATGAATAAGAAAAAGTCAATTTCAATATCTCAAAATTGGCTAATGCAGGTTACAAATTGGAGTATGTATCTCCATCACAGGTTGGATATAAGAAGATAGTAGAAATTGGAATGGAGGACATCAAATCTGAGGTGGAATTCTGGAGTACAGCAGTGATTTGTTATGTTTTGGGGACACACCCACCATTCCAGGTAATTCAGCGTTATATTCAAAGGCTTTGGGGTAAATATGATATAGATCGAGTAGCTATGTTGAAGAATGGAGTTATTGTAGTACGATTTGAAACTGTGATAGGGAAGCAAGAGGTATTACAAGGAGGTATCTACCACTTTGACAACAAGCCATTTATTGTCAAGGAGTGGTCTCCGGAATTGGAATTTACCAAGGAGGAGTTGGAAACTTTACCAATCTGGATCAAATTTCCGGAGCTTGATTTTAAATATTGGAGTACACCAGTACTAAGTAAACTTGGAAGTATGATTGGGAAGCCTCTTATGGTGGATCACAATACTGAGGAAAGGAATGGATTAAAGTTTGCTCAACTGCTTGTGGAAGTAGAATTGGGAGCTCATCTACCTGATGAAGTGCAATTTAAAAATGAAAAAGGAAAGGTCGTGGTGCAAGATGTACAATATGACTGGAAACCATTATTGTGATACTTTTGTAAGAGGTATGGCCATGAAGAGAATGAATGCAGAATTAAGAAAAAAGTTCCCAAACCATTTAATGCTGCAGATGTAGTTACGAAAGGACCTGCTCAGCAGGATCCTCCACATGAAGTGGGAAATGATAATCAGGATAGGGTGTTGATGAATCAAATGACTAAGAAGAACCTTCAGCAGGGAAGGGAGGTGGCAAGTACTAGCATGGATGGCTGGCAGACTCCAAGAAAGCTAAGTAAAACTCCATACAGTGCAGCCGTTGGACAGGTTCGTCAGGCAACGAGTGTTAATTCATTTCAGGTACTACAACATAGTACAGAATTACATGTAACTACAGGAGATGCAAGGACTGAGGGTGGCTCTATAAATCCTAGTCCTGGGAATGGTAAACATAATTAGTTGGAATGTGAGGGGGCTAAATGCTCCAAATAAACAAAAGGAGGTTAAACTCCTTTGCAATGAAGAAAATGTGAGTCTTATAGGCTTACTTGAAACAAAAATAAAAAAGGAGAAGATTGATACTGTGACTGATAACATGTTTGCTGGTTGGAGCTACGTAACTAACTTGGAAGAGCACTATAATGGTAGGATATGGATCACATGGAGGCCTGATTACTACAAGGTCTCAACCATTTTCCCAACTGCTCAACAAATCACTTGTGAGGTGATGTTCATTCCCTTGCAACTACTTTTTGATATTACATTCGTATATGCCTTCAATACTAAGGAGGAAAGACATGAGTTATGGGAAAGTCTAGCGAGACATAGTAAAAATTGCACAAAACCATGGATGGTACTTGGTGATTTTAACTCCATTTTAAAAGCAGAGGATAGAATTGGTGGAGCTCCTGCGGTATGGTCTGAAATAGTTGATTTTAAAAGTTGTGTGCATGATTGTGGGCTGCTGGAATTTCCAACACCAGGTAATAAATATACATGGAGTGACAAACATTCTCGCCAAAGAATATTTTCCAGAATTTATCGGATATTCATTAATGGAGTCTGGTTGAATACAATGCTACCTTGTCAAGCAATGTTCCTAAATGAGGGTATAAGTGATCACTGTCCTGCTAAGGTGATGTTGATGGATAATCCTAAGTTCAAGAGTCCATTCCAGTTCTGTAATGTATGGACCAAACATCCTGACTTCATTCCGTTGTTGAAGGAGGGATGGGAGGTGGATATTGAAGGTTGCATGATGTTTAAAGTAGTGAAGAGGTTGAAATTGTTAAAGAGGGGCTTGAGGAAGCTACATGTTCTGGCTTTCCAAAATATAGTCACTGAAGCACAAGAGGACAGGAATAATTTGAAAATTATACAGGAAGAACTGTATCTTAGCCCAGGTGATACACATCTGCAGGAAAGAGAGAGACAAGCATATCAAAAATTTAGGAATTCTTCATATATGGCTGAGGTGTTCTTACAACAAAGAAGCAAGGCAACTTGGATAAGACTGGGTGATGATAATTCTAGATATTTCTTTTCTGTTATCAAACATCGGAAACTGAAACAAGCCATTACTCAACTAAAAGATCAGGTAGGTGATTGGCAGACAAATCCTGACACTATTGCAAGCTTATTTGTTGATTATTACAAAGAATTATTGGGTGAGAGATCTAAGACTAGAACATCCGCATTACTTGCAGTTATAAACCAAGGTGTAGTCCTTGATAATGAGCACCAAAGGCAGATGTTATTGCAGGTTGAGTCAGATTAGGTAAAGGAAGCCATTTTCCGGATAAACAGTGTCAAGAGTCCGGGACCGGATGGATATGGTAGTGAACTCTACAAAGCTGCATGGTCAATTGTTGGGAATGATGTAACCAAGGCAGTACTGGAGTTCTTTCATAATGGTAAACTTTTAACTCAAATTAACTCTACAAGTATTGCACTTGTTCCTAAAGTGGATAGGCCGGAAACTGCTAGCCAATTCCGGCCTATATCTTGTTGCAATGTGATCTACAAGTGCATCTCAAAGATTATATGTAAAAGGTTAAGGCATGCAGTAAACTATTTAGTATCAGGGAACCAGTCAGCCTTTGTTAAGGAACGATCAATGATGCATAATGTGTTAATCTGTCATGACTTACTAAGACACTACAATAGGAAGAATGCTTCACCTAGGTGTCTTATGAAGATAGACCTTAAGAAAGCCTATGACATGATACACTGGGATTTCTTGGAAGAAGTACTTCAAGGTTTCAGATTTCCACAACAGTTTACTAAATGGATTATGACATCTGTGTCAGCCACTAAGTTCTCAGTGAAAGTTAATGGTGCAAATCATGGCTACTTCTCAGGGAGGGGACTTAGGCAAGACGATCCAATGTCTCCCCTCTTATTTGTCCTAGTGATGGAATACCTATCGAGAACACTGCAAACTATGAGCATGCTACCTGATTTGAGATTCCATCCAATGTGTAAGGAGTTAAGACTAACTCACTTGATCTTTGCTGATGATTTGATGATATTCTGTAAGGGGAATGTGGATTCTGTGAGTAGAATAATGGAGGCTTTACAACACTTTAGTGCAGCTACAGGTTTGGAAGCTAATATTGACAAATCAAGTGTTTTTCTGGCTGGATTAAATGAGGCAATAAAGAATCAGATATTGGCAAGAACTGGATTTGTAGAAGGTGTATTTCCTATCAGATATCTTGGTCTCCCGCTTTCTCCAAAAAAATGGAACAAGGTTAACAAGGTTGACCGCCATACACTTGTGGACAAGATTACACAGAGAATCAATGTGACTTACTCAAAAATTTGTCTTATGCTGGGAGGTTACAGGTGATAAATGCAGTATTATTTTTTATCCACAGTTTTTGGGCAGCGGTTTTTGTCCTTCCTCAAAGTGTACTTAAAGAAGTAGGTAAAAGGTGTAGAGATTATTTGTGGGGAAACAAGGATGAAGGGAGGAAGGTGGCTTTGGTATCATGGGAAAAAGTATGTTATCCTAAGAGGCAGGGTGGACTGAATATAGAAGGCTGTAGATCATGGAATGTAGCATCAGTAGGCCAACTGATTTGGCAAATTTCAATGCACAAGGAGACACTCTGGGTAAGGTGGATACACGGGTTGTACCTCAAGAATGGTGCAAGTATCTGGGTGCACAAAGCTCCTCCTGACAGCAGCTGGTATTGGAGGAAACTAAATGCTATAAAGACGCAGATGCAGAGTTGGTATGTGCAAGGTAGATACAAATTAACAAAGGATGGAGCCTACTCAATAACAAGGAGTTATATGGAAATAATAGGGCAAAGAGTTAAAATGAGAGTTGCAGAACTGATATGGACATCTGCTGCTTTACCAAAACATAGGTTCATAGTATGGTTGGTAGTACAAGGCAGATTACTCACTCAGGAAAGGAAGATACGGCTAAACATACCAGTGGATATCGCTAACACTGATTGTTGTCTTTGTGATGCCCATGAGATAGAGACGAAGACTCATTTGTTTGTAGAATTTTCCTGGATACGGTAAGTGTGGCAAAAACTCAACCAATGAACTGGAGTGGCAGTGCAGCATAAGGATGTACAACAAGTCTTGTTCAATATACAAAGGAAGCACTGGAAGAAATTCCTGAAAGAGGCGGTTGCAGCTTTACATGGTGCCATAATCTACCATACATGGAGGGCCCGGAACTGGAAGAGATACAAAGGCAAAGCTGTAAATATAGATGAATTAATTACAATGATTAAGAAGGAGCTCATAGAGAGGATTAATTTGTACAGTAATTCAAAGAAAGCTCAGAGATGTAGGAATTGGATTCAACACTTAGTTAGCTAATGTATGTGTTATATTTGGTTGTGGTTGCTGCTTGTTGGAGGCCTACTCCTATGATAGGATGAGGTGCTCTATATTTGTAATGAGACGGTTTTGTTATGGTAATATTTCACATTTGTTACCAAAAAAAAAAAAAAAAAAGCTTATGCACTGTAGTTTCCCTTGCTACTATATTCAATATGTATACATTATAACGACTTCAACTGACACCACAATCCTCGAGCATCAGTGGCACACCATCCGAAAGTGATCTTCACCTTTACGCTTAACCAAGTTGTGCACTACTACTACACGAAATCCCTATGAGCCCAAAATTGTCATAATTCATATGAATATATGCTGATACAGAACAAACAAGGGAACACGAAATCACACCCCCAAAAGAGTCCACAAATCAAAACAAATCGTGGACTAAATAGGGACCTCTCTCGTATTCACTATCTAGAACAAGAAAGAAGAGGATACAAGGTGTTAATACACCAAAACAGCCAGCCAACAACAAGTTTAGCAACACAAGATGAAGCTCCACAATATTACAATAGCAACAAGAACAAACGGGTTACATTAACAACACAAGAAGTCGAAACTAAAACAAGATACAAGATAGATAGTTAGACAAGTGTTGATGTAGTCTTAACAACCCAAGAGCATATTTGTCACGAACCGAACCGGAGCCCTGGCCGTGAAGAGTATTCCGAACCATGAAGGCTTGAAATACCCCTATCTATCAGGTAGTCATGCACATAATTCGTATGATAACAGAAATGCAGAAGATACACAATATTACGGAAACATGGTCATGAATCACATGAAAGCAAAAATGGGAAATAATGTCCCACAATATCTATCAATAGCTGAAAAACCATCTGTGAAATCTCTAATGCATAATCACTAATAAATCTGAAAAACTTGAACAAGGCCCCAGTAGACCCAAAAACTACTAAATGATAAATAACTAGAAGGCTCACCAAGTGACTCTGCAAATTTGCCTGAAGAATCTACTAATTTTCTAGACCCCTAGACTGTGCCTCCGAACCTAGGAGGGAAGGGGATCAATACAAATGTACTGGTACACAGAGTAATCCAAAACAAAAATACAATATTCTTACGAAATATAAGTGAGAGCCATTATAAAGCAGTTTCGTATCAAATCATTTGAAAACACATGGGCATAATGTAATAATTTTCCAACAACAATGCAATGCAGCTGAGCTAGGTGGCATACCCTACAATATCACATTTACACCAACTGTCAAACCTCGGTTGCCGCCGATATTAGAGTATAAGTGAGGGGAAGACACACAAGATCACACAGCAGGGTGTCTCGACCCAATGAAGTATGGTAGTGCACAAGATCACAAAGCAGGGCTCCAAACCATAGTCCCGAATTGGGATAACATATATCAGGTACACAAGATCACAAAGCAGGGTACCAAATTCCCTTGTCGGCAAACACGGTTTCCAGTGATGGGCCCTTTCACTCAAACGCATTCTTCGGGCATCTACCTATATCATGTAAAATCAATGCATTCAAACTTTATTTAAGTCAATCACATCTCATATTCCGTAGGGTATCGTCATACCCGTCTTGCAAGTCATCAGTATCACATCATTCTTTTCATTCAACCATTATATTCAACATGTTTCAACATAAACAACCCTCCCCTTGCAAGTCAAAATTATATCCGATCATAGCAATTTTCAAAACATTTCATGTCATGCTTTTCAAGATGATTTCAAACAATCCACGTCATATGAAAATTTAAAACAAAATCATATCAAGAGAGGAATTTCATATAATTCATGCTCTCAAGTTAACATCTTTTCGAAACACATGCATGTACATATATAATGTATCAAATCACTTCGGGGAGAGGCCTAAAGAACAAATCAATATCATAGAAACCTTTAAAACATAAATTTGTAATTTGTAATTTCAAAACCCCCATTCTTGAAACATGAATTTTTAGCCCATGAGATTTTTAGGATAACCCCACGTACCTCTATATGCGAAAATAATAGGTGCTTTTTGAAGCCTACGTTGCTGGGATTCCAAATCTTCAATTTGTTTTGAAAACCCAAGGTTAAATCTAGAACTACTTGGGTTTTTATTTTGAAACCCTAGAGAGTGTTCTTGAGAGAGTTTGATGAATATGGGTGTATTTTGGATATCTAGGGATTAAATCCCGTGTTAGAGAAAGGAAAGGGTAGTGAAAATTACCATTATGGCATTAATGAGACGGATGGAAACTGGAAAATTTGACTGGGCGCGATTAACCAGGCGTCGCCTGGCCTAAAATGGTGGAGTTCATACCCCCGCAATATCCCGGGTGACACGGGCCTATTGCCTGATGCTACTGGAATTGACACCCAAACGTGGTCTTTCTCGTCTAAAAATTCCGAAACTCACCCGAGACGTACCCTTGACTTCCCCGATCACAAGTAACAAGAATTTCAAGAAACGGAGGTCGAGAAGGTCAAAAATAAATTCACTGAAGATTAAGAGCTAAAAATGAGACTAAGTCCCTTCAATACTTAGAAAAATTTTCAGGTTTCAAGCCTAAGAGCACACTACTAAAGGCTAACATATGCACGACTTTTACGGAGCGTTACAATATTCCACTCTTGGACCTTTAAAACTTAACACAACAAACATCTAAATCTTACAATTGACACAAGAGAGGCATCCACCACCCAAGAAACAACGTATCAAGCAAAATCCAACACACAAGAGAATCCACCCTTATGCTATGCCCTAGTTTCGGTTGTGGACTCTCTCTCTCTAAGAGGAGTGCTCTTTCTTCAACATTCATAAAAAATACCAACTAAAACCCTAAAATCAATTTATATTACATTAAAAAATAAAAGACAAAAGACTAAAAGAACTTTTAATGAAAAGGGCTCCAAAAACAGCCCATGGACCTCCTTCACACTTAGACTTATGCACTCTTTAGGTGGTCTTAAAAAATGCTCAAAAATTATCCATGGTCATGATCATACTTGTATCATGCTCTCTATCTTGAGAGGAATTTTCCCACAAATTCATGACCTCACCTCTTTTATAAAGGTATCTCACACGGCCACATATCTTCTACTTCCTCTTCAACTTGAATCCCAACCTCTTCGTGTTATCCATCTTGAGGCTTGCCATCAACCTTAGCAAATTAATTCACCACTTACTCTCCTAGGAAGTATAACTTTCCCTCCCTTAGGATCACATTCCTTCGATTTGGACACTCACTAGCATTGTGCCCCCACCCTTGACACTTAAAGCATTGAAACCCCTTGGGATTGGAAGTAGAATTCCATTTTCCTTCATATATTGGAGGATGTTTTTGGAAAACCTTGGGGATCTCGGGTTGGGAAGCCTCGAAAGAGTTCTCTTTGAGCTCCCTCTCCACCTCTAAAGCCGCTTGGAAGATGTCCTCTATGATGATGAATTTGTGAAGTGTCATGCGAGTGGAGATGTCCTTATTTAACCCAACCTTGAAGCGCATAATGTTATGAATTACTTGCTCTCCCCGATGGTCAAGTTTCAACATCAATTGTTGAAATTCATCGTAATAAGCCATGACACTCTTGCTCCTGTCACGACCCAAACCGGGGCTCTGTCCGTGACGAGCATTCCGAACCATGAAGGCCCGAAACACCTCTATCTATCTGGTAATCATGCACATAATTCATATGATAAGGAAATGCGAAAAATACACAATACTATGAAACCATGGTCAAATCTAAATTTACTCATAATACTAAAAACTGAAATACAAAAATATCAGAATAATACTGTCTGACTCAGTCTGCAAAATCTCTACTATAAAAAAATCAAGCTATCTGAAAACTGGGACAAGGCCCTAGTAGACCAAAACATGACTATAGATAAATATCTGAAAACTAAACAGGCCTTCTGGAAAATAGAAGGATCACCATTGCACAAGTCTGATTTGCGATCTAAATTTATCTACTGCTTTTTTGGACCCCTAGACTGAGCCTTAAAACCTGAGATGGTTGGAGGGGAGAGGGGGTCAATACAAATGTACTGGTGCGTAGAGAAAATCAAATAATCATTTATAATAAACATATATGAGAGCATTTTAAAACTGTTCATAAGTAATCGTATAATAAGAAATCTCATGGGCATTTTTAAAAAACTCTGTGACAACATCTAAAATCTGAGACACTCTTTGTACTACTTCTGCGTTAGGTGGTATACCCTACAGTTCTTGAAAATTCCATAGGCTATATGGAAACTGCCATTAACTCGACAACGAAGCCCCCAACCCAAGTGTGATGCAAGGGTCGGAGTCTCTGACTCTACTACGCCACACGGCCGTCGCCAGCATACAATAATAATCTAGCCATATCGGCAAATACGGTTTCAGGCTAAGAGTTGCTTAAACTCGCGCCTTCTTCAGGTAACCACCTAACACTCTTTAAGCCCTTTTTTAGAACTCTATCAAAACATGTATAATCTGAAAACATTCTCTGAAAATATACTCTGAAAACAAACTCTGTCATGGCATAAATACATATGGTATCATCATACCATTGACTTGCAAGTCACATCTCTGAGCCATTATAAATCTGTCATGAATCTCTATATCCTAAAACACTAGTTTGAAACCAGCATTTCAATAATTCAATACAATGAATCTTTTTCTCAAATCTCATGTAAGCATATGCAATTCTTTCTTATAAACACAAGGACACGTTTATATCAAGAAAACCCTCTCACAATTCTAAATCATGCTCCAATGACAGAATATTTAGAGAAACATCTTTCAAAAATTATAAAACTGCAATCCTTTGTTTAACACAAAAGAGGGAATTCCTAATTCATGCTCTCAACAATATTTAATCTAAAATTCATACATATAGGTATATATATATATAAATCAATCTTAGGGGTAAAGGTCACAAGGCCAAAGCAATAGTAGCGTTGAAACTTTTTGAAATGCATATCAATGATATAATTGTCAAACCCCCCATAATACATGCATCAAAACCTTTAAAACATAGTTTAACAATTTCAAGACCATGCATTTTTTAGGATAAACCCCACGTACCTCTATTTAAGAATTGCTGATTGGGAATTTCGAATCTCTAATCAATTTTGAAAACCCACGGTTGAATCTCAAGCACTCTTGACTTCTCCAACAAAACCCTAGGTTGTGTTCTTTCTCAATTTGGATGAAATAATGATATCTTAGTTTTTGGAGGGATTAAATCCCATGTTTAAGAAGAGAAGGGTAAGGGAAATTACCAAAGTGCCATTAATGAAATGGATGTGGACCGCAGAATTTGGCCAGGCGCAATTTGGCAGGCGTCGCCTGTCCTAGTATAGTACAGTTCACCAGGCGGTGCCTGGTCTATCACGGGTTATAAGACAGGTGGCGCCTGGGTGATCGCGTGCTAAGGCCCCCGCGATAAAGCTGGTGACGCGGGCAGATCGCCCGATGCTACTGGAATGCATACCTAAACGTGGTCTTATGCTCGTCTAAAAATCCCGAAACTCTTTCGGGATGTACCTTTAACTTCCCTGATCACAACACAACAAAAATTTCTAAAGTCGGAGGTTGGGAAGACTGAAAAGTTGTATCCCAAAGATTAAGAGTTAAAAAAAAACTAAGTCTTTATTCTACGCTTAGAAAAATATTCTAGTTGTTAGCCCCTCAAACATAACACTAAAAATGAAATCGACTCGAGAATTTTATGGGGCATTACGATAGGAGTAATTACTACACGTATGTTAATAAAGAATAATTCAGTTAGGGTCTATCTATGTAGGAACGATGGTCTAAACTCTAGCCAGAAAATACGGAGTGTTACATTATCTCCCCCTTGGGATCATTCGTCCTCGAATGATGGGTAGGAACATATTGAAGCTTAGAGGTATGGAATAATGCGGACACGACATGTCCTCTAATAAAGAATACACTGATCTGAAGCATGACGATATGGCTGGAACTACTAATGTTCTGAATTCTTATACCGGACGTGCATATATGATGCATGGAATACATGACTGAAGCTACTCATAAGCTGAATTCTATAATGAACATGCATTCCTAATGCATGCATATCTGAACTGACATATGAACGTATGACTTAATATGTAATGATAACTGATGCGAAACTTGTAATAAGAATTTATGCTTAAAACTGAATGGGGTATCTCCCCCTTGGGACACTATGTGCCTCTATGAATTCTCAATTCACTAGGATACTCGAAAAACTGAGACGATGCATAAGGCAC
Organism: Capsicum annuum; assembly: GCF_002878395.1. Lineage (NCBI taxonomy): Eukaryota > Viridiplantae > Streptophyta > Magnoliopsida > Solanales > Solanaceae > Capsicum > Capsicum annuum. The sequence continues at coordinate 253,495,739 of NC_061111.1, forward strand.
ATACGAATTGATTCATAACTGAACATCCGGAATTTGAATCTAATGCATGACGCATGAACTGAGCTATACTTGTAACTACCAGTATACTCTATCTTGGAATAGTATCATGTCTGAGATTTCAGGTAGCATGAATAAATGAAAAGATGAGAAAACCAGTCATGCGAATCTGACTGCTAAGCTGACTTACTGGCTATACAGATTGGACCCTCATACTTAACTGGAGTATCTCTTCAATGCTTACTCTAAAGAAGTTCTAATAGTAATAGGGAGCCACGAATCTTGGGTATGGATTACACAAAACATCCAACTGAGGAAATCACGACATTGACACTACTCTGCAGTCTGGAATATAGACATATAACTCCTAAATTAGGATAGAATTACCAGACCTTTGGCAATACAACTTCTTACTTTCAACCTTAGCACACTTCTCGAATATGCCTTAACTATACTATTCTCTATAAATATCATATTCATTCAATTCACCTTAAAATTCTCATATGAGCATTGACAAATTTTTCTACTAATGTCTAAGATAGCTTAATCCTTACACCTCAATCAATCCTAACTCTAAGTCACAAAAATACAACATGATACACCACGCTATTATTCTAAACCATATGATGCCACCTTCTATACCTCTTTTAAAGATCACCTCCTAAGCATAACATGCCTTACCACTTCAATGACTACTCTGAACTCTTAATATGAAGTCGCTAATGCATATTGCTACCTTCCACTACAATCCCAAAACGTCATTCAAGCCTATTTTATAACCACATGTTAACTTCAAGGAAACCACCCATAAATACATACTTCGCATAGTTTCTATACTATTGTCAATATAACTCCCACGTGCTACCCTAAAAACGTACACACACAAACTTTTCCACTAACCATCACATATATCAAAGACTTGACCCCAAATCTTACTTCATACTTATGGCCTTATCTAAACAAGCATACTATGATATTCCATCAACAAGAACATTTACATCATCACCACTTTCATTGCATAGGGAGGGTCACTAAAAGGTTAAAACATAAGACCCTAAAGCATGAAAAGATTTTTATACGAGACTGAGCACACTATAAAGAGTGAGTACATGCGTCATGAGTTGCATGACCTCAACTAGAGTTCATAACATAAGGAATGTGATTCCGACTACTTGAATGAACTAGAACTCATTATCTTGGAACTGAAAGAGTACGTGACTCTCTATCATATACAAGAATCATGAACTATGATCACGGAACTGAATCGTAAGGCATGAGTAAGCATCCGGATAACTGAAAAAAATACTGAGGTAGGAATGGGTTGAGATTCACCCTCACTTTTTGATGTTCTAAATCATACTGCATCACTACTAGAATTTGAGAACCTTACTTGGTCATTTGTTCTATCATCTCCCCCTTAGCTTCAAGTCATCATCTAGAGTTTGGGAGATCCTTTACCAGATTCTAACTGAACTACACTTAATCACTAGGGTCTGAAAAAAATGACATTACATGCATATCATAGAACTTAACCCGAATGACTACCTTCTGGAATACACTCTATCTTTCCATAGCCACTAATAGTCATAGTATAATGCTTGCACACTTATTTCTATCCGTTCAACCTTCAAAACTCAAACTTAGATTCTAACACTTAACATGGATATCACCAAGCCTTTGATGAACCATATCATTTTCGACATAGCCTACCACTATTACAACTCTAAATTTATATCCCTCTACTATGAGAATCAAGATCATCGCAAAAGGCCCAACACTATTAATCAAAACACCTTAACATGGCTATTTAGATCACCATATACCATCTAACTAGTCTTTCTCCACTTAACAATTCAATGGTACCACTAGCCACGCACAACAAGTAATAGCCTTAGAAAGAATGTCGCAACCTCATATCACCTTAGGCGTACTTCTACATCATACATACAATATCATATATCATTACAAATCAAATAAACCTAATCTCTTGTGTACACCGTTCAAGCCTATTAGATCACTTCCATAAAACCGGTATCATTACCCAATCAATCATCATAACTATCTTAATGGGCATCAACTGTTCAAACTTAGTTTCTAGTGCTAAACGTAAACATGATTTACAACCCAACCTTACACACAATTCTCACTTGAAAACTATGAAATAACCATCAAGAAACACTAGTAAACTAGAACTTCATAGCCACAAAAAAATCAATTGTGAACTTACAGTTTTCCTCATCATAATCTATTAGCACATACTATTTCAACTCATCAAGCCTACTAATTAATCCCACAAAATATACATCATCAATCTCTTGCCACTATTTACCACCACACTATTTAAATTCAAGCCTATAGTATAGCATCAATCACTTACCATCAATAAAGAATTCAACATGAAATAAATATACTAATCCATCAAATTGGGACATTCTAATTGTAACACCCCGTATTTCGGGCTGGAATAAAAAATGTTGTTTCTATGCATAGATGATCCAAAAGCCATAAATCCTATACAAATTTGGCATGTTAATCAATTATGTAGTGTGTGAACCTATTTAAGAATGAATTGAGATTATAGAGGTCCCCTAACTCGAGGACGAGTTGAAAGCTCTCCTATCGTTCAAGTTTTAGTGAGCGTCCTAAACTTATATCAACTTCAATTGGTCATATCTCTTTGTATATAATGAATTAGAGGTCCTACTATATATCAAATGAAATCTTTTTGAATTAGGTTTGTAACGATATGAATTTCATCAAATTCTGATAATCGAGTGAAAAATTATGCCATCAGAGGCAGTGAGGGGCCGCGATAGCCTCGCGACGCGAGTTTTGCTTGACCTGAATAGAGGTCACGTTGCGAGGGTTAATTAACCCAATTAGGGGTCATGACGCAGGGCCTATTCCTGCACAATTTAAGCTTCTTAAGTGTCAAGGGTCATTTTGGTCCTTTCCCCTCAACCCCAATTATCAAAAACACCGAATTTCAGCCCTCAACAACTAAAATACACTCCTTTCTCTCAAATCCTCTCAAGAACACTCTCAAGGGTTTCAAATTAAAAACCCTAATAGATCAAGATTCAATCGTGAGTTTTCAAACAAATTGAAGATTTGGAATCCCCGCAAAGCAGGCTTCAAGAAGCACTATTATTTTTGCATATAAAGGTACGTGGGGTTATCCTAAAAATCTCATGGGCTTAAAAATTCATGTTTTAAAAATGGGGGTTTTGAAGTTATGAATATAATCATGTTTTAAACGTTTCTATGATATTGATTTGGTCTTTAGGCCTATCCCCAAAGTGATTTGATATATTTCATATGTATATGGATGCGTTTTGAAAATATGTTAACTTGAGAGCATTAATTATATGAAACCCCTCTCTTGATATGAAATTGTTTTGAATTTTCATATGATGTGAATTGTTTGAAATCATCTTAACAAGCATGACATGAAATATTTTTAAAGTGAATATGATTTTTGACTTGTAAGGAGAGGGTTTTTATGTTGAAATATGATGAATATAATAGTTGCATGAAATAATGATGTGATATTGATGACTTGTAAGTCGGGTATGATGATACCCTACAGAATATGACATGTGATTGAATCAAATAAAGGTGAATGCAGATAGGTGGATGCCCGAAGAAGGCATTTGAGTGTAAGGACTCATCGCTGGAAACCGTGTTTGCCGACATGGAAACTTGGTACCATGCTTTGTGATCTTGTGTACCTGACATTATGCCATTCCCAAATTGGGACTATGATTAGGAGCACTGCTTTGTGATCTTGTGCACTACCATACTTTATTGGGTCGAGACACCCTACTGTGTGATCTTGTGTGTCTTCCCCTTACTTATACTCTAATCTCAGCGACAACCGAGGTTTGACAGTTGGTGTAAATATGATATGTAGGGTATTCCACCTAGCTCAGCTGCATAGCATTATTGTTGAAAAACTATTGCATTATGCCCATGTGTTTTCAAATGATTTGATACGAAACTAATTTATAATGTCTCTCACTTATATTTTGTAAAAATATTGTATTTTGTTTTAATTTCTCTGCATACCAGTACTTTTGTATTGACCCCCTTCCCTCTCAGGTTCAGAGGTATAGTCCAGGGGTCCAGATAACCAGTAGATCTCTTCCGACAGATTTACAGAATCAAGTGGTGGGCCTTCTATATTTCGAAAGGCCTGCTGTCTGTCAGTTCACCATTTAGTAGTTTTGGTTCTACCAGGGGCCTTGTCCCAATTTTTAGAAAGTTATTTGTTTCAGTCATGTAGTAGAGATTTTGCAGATGTTTTCGAGATATTGATTGAGAATTGTGGGACATTATTCCCCATTATTGTTTTCATATGATTCTTGACCATGTTTCCATTATATTTTCTATATTCCACATTTATTTTGTCATATAAGTCATGTGCATGATTACTAGATAGATAAGGGTTTTTTGGGCCTTTATAGTTTGGAATACTCGTCACAGCAAGGGCATCGATTTGGGTCTTGACAAACTTGGTATCAAAGCATGACTCATGGTCCCAGGGTGTCTGTGAAATTGCATCAGGTAGAGTCTTATTTATGGATGTGTAGCGTGCCACTCTTATAAGCATAATGCTACTAGGCATTTAGGAATGTCTCTCTTTCTTCATGTTCTAGTTTGTACAATAGAGTCAGAATGTTCCTCCTTCATACTCTAATTCATGCTATGGTTACGTCCATACGAAAGTAAAATCATCCTAAATTCTTTTCTTACTCTGATGTTCTCAGACCCATCACATTTCTGGGGTGATTCAAGTGCAGAAGTTTAGAGTCTAAATGGTATGGTCCCTTCGGATCGCTTCATATAAGATCTTAAAATTGTGCAAGGACTTGATAAAAGTCCGTTATCGCTTTAGAGTGTATTGGTTCTAGTGTGAACCTTGATCTTGATGAAATCATTCTTTTCAGCCTTCTGTATTGAGAATATTCGGCACTTTTCAGAAATTTATGTTGCAGATGTCATGCTTAAGGGAAAAGATGTGTAGTAGAAGTGTTGGAATTGTATTTCCACCCAAATAGTAGCATAATTTAAAGTGTTTTTTCCATGACCTATTGGTAGTGATATTGGACCAAGAAGTTGGTGATGTAAAGAACCAAAGTTAGAAGTCAGAGCGAGGGTGATTTTGTGTAAATAAATATTTATGTTGAATAACCGATGTTTAAGGATAATTTACCCCTTTATAGTGATAAACTAATGTGGTAGCTAGTAGAACGTGTGGATGGTATGGTAGTCCATGGGGGAAGTGTTACAGAGTAAGACGTGTATTCTTAGACCATTAAATATTATGTGTCAATTTTCTATCTCTTGTAATATATAATCTTGCTATCATGGTGTTTTGTTTTTTGAAAAAAAAATATTAAATCTACTGAAGCTGTGTGGGGCTCTTTCGATTCACTAGCATAGTTTCCTTGTCATTCATCTCATTTTCTTGTTCAAAATACAAAAATCAAAAGTCTAGTGAAGCCGTGTGAGGCCTATTTTGATTCACTAGCAACTTGTTGTCCAAATTATAGTTCTTGTGTTATTTTAATATATGTATAGCTGAATTTATTTTCGTAAGATTGAGTTGGTAAAGAGGTGATTTGTCAGTTTCTTGAAGTGTGAAAATGGCTATACTAGCCAGTAAGTTATTATTATAGACTCATGGTTGTTGTGGAAATTGAAGGTAGTCTAAATGTATGATTGAGTGAGTAAGTATGGGGTGAGAAATCCGTATAAGTAGAAAATATTGTATGGGGTTATAATATAAGGTTAAGGTTGATCATGTCTATTATGTAACTTTACCCCTTGGCCTTCTTTTCGTTAGTAGTTGTAAACTAGTACAACTTGTGAGAAGGTATATAGTGGATTTTGAGGTGTTTGAATAGAATGTGTCAATCTTATGGACTAGCATATTATGTTGCACTCGTCATTGGTGGTAGATGATTGATGCTAAACTGTAGGCTTGAATTTAAGTGTAGAATGTGGTGGTAAAAAAAATAGTGGCATGAGATCAATGATGCATGTTTCGTGGGATTGTCTTGATGTGTTGAAATAGTATGTGCTAAGGGATTATGATAAGGAAAGCCATAAGGTCATGATCGATTATTGTGGTTGTGAAGCTCTAGCGTACTGGTGTTTCTTGATGTTTATTTCATAGTTTCCAAGTGAGGATTATGTGTAAGGTTGGGTTGTAAATCATGTTTAGCACTAGACATAAAGTTTGCACAGTTGATGGCCATTAAGGTAGTTGTGATGATTGCTTGAGTAATGATACCAATTTTATAGAAGTGATCTAATAGATTTGAACAGTGTACACAAGAGATTAAGTTTATTTCTTTCGTAATGAAGTATGATGTTGTATGTATGATGTAGAAGTATGCCAAGGTGATATGAGGTTGCGGTATTTTTCTAAGGCTATTACATGATTTGTGTGGATAGTGGTACCGTTGAATGGCTAGATGGAAAAGACTAGTTAGATGGTATAAGGTTTTCTAGTTAAGGAGCTTTGATTGATTGTGTTGAGCCTTTTTATATGATCTTGATTCTCATGGTAGAGAGATATAAATTTGAAGTCGCGATATTGGTAGGCTATAACGGAACTAGTATAGTTCATCAAAGGCTTGGTGATATCCATGTTAAGTGTTAGAAGATAGGATTTTGTTTCTGAAGGTTGAACTCATAGAAATAAGAGTTGAAGTGTTAGAGGCGATGACTCCGACTATGGGGATACTTATGGAGATCCAAAGTAAGTGTTTCAGTATTATGTGATGACTTTTGGGGCTATAGAAAGATAGAGTGTATCTGAGAAAGTAGTATTAGCAGTGGGTCTTTCACTTCCAGGTGTAGTCATTCAGGTTAATTTCTATTAATTGCGCGTATTGCTATATTCCAGACCCTAGAGTACAGTGAGTGTTGTTCAGTTTAGAGTCTAGTAATAAGGGATCTCCTGAACTTAATATGATGGCTTGAAGCCAAGGGGGAGATGATAGAACAAGTAACCAAGTCCGACTCTCAGATTCTAGTAGTGATGTCATGATGATATAGAACGTCAGAAAGTTTGTCTCAGTATTTTTCTGTTATCCTAATACCTACTCATACCTCACGTTTCAGTTCTATGATCATAGTTCATGTTCATGTATGTGATAGAGAATCACGTGCTCTTCTAGATTCCTAAATGAGGAACTTCAGCTCATTCAGCAGTCGGAATCATATTCCACATGTTATGGACTCTAAATTGAGGTCATGCAGCTCATGACTCATGTATTCACGCTTTATAGTGTGCCTCAGTTCCCATAATTCATGTTATACCCTTTATGATGAGCGATATAATGTCCTTCCATGCTTCAAGGTATTATGTTCTAACCTTTTAGTGACTTCTCTTTATGTAATGATAGTGGTGATGAGTAAATGTTTTTGTCAATGAAAGATCATAGTATGCTTGTTTTAGATAAGGCCACAAGTGTGAAGTAAGATTTGGGGCCAAGTCTTTGATAGATATGATGGTTAGTGGAAATTTGTTTGTGTATATTCTTGGGGTAGCGCATGGGAGTTATGTTGATAGTGGATTAGAGAATATGTGAAGTATGTCCTTATGGGTGTTTGCCTTGGAATTCATATGTGGTTATAAAGATAGGCTTGAATGACATGTTGAGATTTAAGTGGAGGAACGCAATATACGCTATTGAATCCATTGTAAGAGATTAGAGTTAGTCATTGAAGTGGTAAGGCATGATATGCGTAGGATGTGAACTTTAAAAAGATATAGAAGACTGAATAATATGGTTTGGACTATTATCGTAGTGTGGCATGTTTAGTTTGTGATTTAGAGTTAGGCTTGATCACGGTGAAGGGATTTAAGCTACTTTAGACATTCGTAGAAAGATTTACCAATGCCCATATAAGAATTCTAAGTTGAATCAAATGAGTATGGCATTTAAAGGGAATAATATAGTTAAGGGAATATTCGAGAAGTGTGCTAAGCTTAAAGGTAAGAAGTCGCATTGCTAAGGCCTGGTAATTCTATGCTAGTTTATGAGTTATATGTCTATATTCTATGAGAGTAGTGTCTTAGTCAGGCAGACAAGTTACTATGGTTTTCCACCTTTACACTGAGTCCTGCTATCCGGATTCCCATGTGTATGACCATCCCAAGAGATAATCTATTCCATCTATGTAAATTGTGAATTCAGTTTAGTCCAAGCATCATGTTCCAGATTCAGCTATTTAGTCATGACTCAGTTCATAAGAGTTCAGCACATAATCTCAAATTTTTCCCAATATTTTAGCTCGACAGTGTAATACCCTTGTACGATCTAAGTCTTGCTATCTTATGATTCGTACTTGCATAAGTTATCACTTCCAAATTCAATATATATGATTGGGTCATGAACATTTCAAAGGAATCCTAAACTTTCAGCACGAATCAGCTTCTTGAAGTAAGAAGAGTCAAGTCAGCTCAGAATTCAGTTTCATGATAGGAGTTTAAATGTTTTAGCTCGCCTATATCCTTTATTAGAAGACATATCATGTCCTCTTTATTCCATACCTTTAAGACTTCAACATTCCTACTCATCATTCGAGGATGAATGATCCTAAGGGGGAGATAATGTAACACCCCGCATTTCGGGCTGGAATAAAAATCGTCGTTTCTATGCATAGATGATCCAAAAGCCATAAATCCTATGCAAATTTGGCATGTTAATCAATTATGTAGTGTGAACAAATTTAAGCATGAATTGAGATCATAGAGGTCCCCTAACTCGAGGATGAGTTGAAAGCTTTCCTATCGTTCAAGTTTTAGCGAGCATCAAAAACTAGGATCAACTTCAATAAGTCATATATCTTTGTATATAATGAATTATAGGGCCTACTATGTATCAAATGAAATATCTTCGAATTAGCTTTCCAACAATATAAATTTCATCAAATTCTGATAACCGAGTGAAAATTTATACCATCAGAGGCAGTGAGGGGTTACGATAGCCTCGCAACGCGAATTTTGCTTGACCTGAATAGGGGTCGTTTCGTGAGGGCTAATTAACCCAATTAGGGGTCACAACGCGGGGCCTATTCCCCCACAGTTTTAGCATCTTAAGGGTCAAGGGTCATTTTGGTCCTTTCCCCTCAACCCCAATCATCAAAAACACCAAATTTCAGCCCTCATTAACCAAAATACACTCCTTTCTCTCAAATCCTCTCAAGAAAACTCTCAAGGGTTTCAAATTAAAAACCCTAATAGCTCAAGATTCAACCGCGAGTTTTCAAAAAAATTGAAGATTTGGAATTCCCGCAACGTAGGCTTCAAGAAGCACCTATTTGTAACGACCCAAACCGGTGCCCTGGCCGTGACGTGTATCCCGAACCATGATGGACTGAAACACCCCTATCTATCTGATAATCATGAACATAATTCATATTATAAAATAAATGTGGAAGATACGAAATATTACGGAAACATGGTCATAAATCAAATGAAATTGACAAAGGGAAATTAATGTCCCACAACATCTATCGATATCTGAACAACCGTCTGCGAAATCTCTACTAAATGACTGAACAAATAACCGTCTGAAAACTGGACACGACCCCCAGTAAACCAAAACTACTAAATGATAAATGAACTGACAGATATCAGACCTTCTGAAATATAAAAGGCTCACCACTTGATTCTGCAAGTTGGAAGAGATCTACTGGTTTTCTGGACCCCTAGACTGTGCCTCCGAACCTAGGAGGGAAGGGGGTCAACACAAAAGTATTGGTACGCAGAGAAATCAAAACAAAATACAATATTTATACAAAATATAAGTGCGAGCCATTATAAATCAGTTTTGTATCAAATCATTTGAAAACACATGGGTATAATGCAATAATTTTTCAACAACAATGCTATGCAACTGAGGTAGGTGGAATACCCTACATATCACATTTACACAACCTGTCAAACCTCGGTTGCCACCGAGATTAGAGTATAAGCGAGGGGAAGACACACAAGATCACACAACAGGGTGTCTCGACCCAATAAAGTATGGTAGTGCACAAGATCATAAAGCAGGGCACCTAACCATAGTCCTAATTTGGGAATGACATAAATTCAGGTACACAAGATCACTTATCCTTGTACCAAATTCCCATGTCGGCAAACACAGTTTCCAGCAATGAGCCCTTACACTCAAACGCCTTCTTCGGGCATCCACCTATCTCGTATAAAATCAATCCATTCAACTCCATTGAATTCAACCATATATCTTATACTGTAGGGTATCATCATACCCGACTTGCAAGACATCAATATCACATCATTAATTCATGCAACTATTATATTCATCATATTTCAACATAATAACCTGCTCCTTGCAAGTCAAAAATCATTCATTTTCAAAATATTTCATGTCATGCTTGTCAAGATGATTTCAAACAATTCACATCATATGAAAAATCAAAAAAAATTGCATATCAAGAGAGGGGTTTCATATAATTCATGCTCTCAAGTTAACATCTTTTTGAATCACAAGCATATACATATATAATATATCAAATCTCTTCGGAAGTAGGACTAAAGACCAAATCAATATCATAGAGATGCTTAAAATCTGATTATATTCATAATTTCAAAACTCCCATTTTTAAAATATGAATTTTTAAACCCATGAGATTTTTGAGATAACCCCACGTACCTTTATTTAGGAATTCAAAGGGTGCTTCTTGATGCCCTCGACTTGGGGATTCCAAATCTTCAATTTGTTTTGATAACCCACGGTTGAATTTTGAGTTGCTTAGGTTTTTATTTGAAACCCTAAGGAGTGTTCTTGAGAGAAAATTTGAGAAAATGATGAATTGGGGGATAAATCTGGTGATGAAATTTGGGTGAGGTCAAATGACTAAAATGCCCCTAAGAAAACAAACCAAGTCGAAACTGTCCCTCAGTTGACAAGCTGACAGGCTAAAATAAAAAGGGTATAACTCCTTACTCAGATGTTGGATTTGGATGAGACCAGTTGCATTGGAAAGAATACTCAAATAGATTTCATTTGATAGGTGTCATCTCTCCCAGTTCTTTATATTCAGAGAGTTATGATCGTTTGAAGTTGACCCTAAAAAGATGAAAACTGGACAATAGGCTATGCATTTTGCTACTGTTTTGAAATCCAAACGCAGCCTTATGCATTCCGAAAAATTCCAAAACTTATCCGAGATGTAAGATGAGCTAGCCCAATCGTAATGAAACTTGAATATCTAAAAATGAATGTTGGGAAGGTTAAAAAGATGCATCCCGAAGATTGCCAGCTAAAATGACTCTAACTCCTCATTACACTTATAAAAGTTTTCAAGTTTTTAAGTCTAAGAGCACTCTATTAAAGGCTAATCCATGCACGACTTTTACGGGGTGTTACATTATCTCCCCCTTTGGATCATTCGTTCTTGAATGATGAGAAGGAACTTGTTGAAGCCTTAAAGGTATGGAATAATGCGGGCACGACATGTCCTCTAATAAAGAATACATTGATCTGAAACATGACCATATGGCTAGAACTCTTGATATTCTGAATTCTTATATCGGACATGCATATCTGATGCCTGGAATACACGACTGAAGCTACTCATAAGCTGAGTTCTCATAATGAACATGTATATCTGATGCATGGATTTGTTACTGAGTTGTTCTTATGAACGCAGAACCGAATACACTGATAAGTTGAACTTTTTCTATTGGACATTTATTTCTAATGCATGCATATCTGACTGAATTGATGTATGAACGTATGACTAAATACACAATGATAATTGGTGCGAAGCTTGTAATAAAAATCTATGCATGCAACTGAATGTGGGTATCTCCCCCTTGGGACACTATGTCCTTCTATGAATGCACAAATCACTAAGATACTCAGAAAATTGAGGCGATGCACTAGGCACCTACGACGTGAGTCTTAACTGAACATATGGAATCTAAATATAGTACATGACGCATGAACTGAGTTATACTCGCAACTACTAGTATACTCTATCTTGGAATCGTAATATATCTGAGATTATTGGGTAGCATGACTAAATGAAAAGATGAGAAAACAAGTCATGTGAATCTGACTACTAAACTGATTTGCTGGCCACGTAGACTGAACTATACTGGAAACTTATACTCAATCTGGAGTATCTTATCAACACTCCTCCTAACGAAGTCCTAGTAGCACTAGGTAGCAAAAGATCTTGGATATGAGTAGCACAACATATCCTAACATTGACATTACTCTGCAGCCTGGAATATAGAAATAACTCATAAATCAGGATGGAATTGCCAGGCCTTAGTCAATGCGACTTCTTACTTTCAAGATTAGAACACTCCTCGAATACTCCCTTAACTGTACTATTTCCCATAGATACCACATTCATTCGATTCAACTTATTTGTCCTCGTATTTGCATTTATAGATCTTTCTACTAATGCCTACAGTAACTTAAATCCTCTTCACCATGATCAGACCTTACTCCAACTCATAAATACTACATGCCACTCCACGATACAAGTCTAAACCATAAGATCCAACCTTCTATATCTCTTAAACGATAACACCCCAAGCATATCATGCCTTACAACTTCAATGACTAACTCTGAACTATTGCTATGAATTTACTAGCACATATAGCATTTCTTTACACAAAAATTCCAACATGTCATTCAAGCCTATCTTTATAACCATATATGAACTTCAAAGCAAAGACTCATAAAGACACACTTCACACTTATGGCCTTATCTAAAACCAGCATACTAGGATCTTCCATCAATAAGAAACATTTACTCATCTCCACTATCATCACATAAAGAGGAGTCACTAAAGATTAGAACATAAGATCTTGATGCATGGAAGGATATTATATGAAACTTGACATATAACTGAGGCCTGAGGAATAGCAAGTCAACATCTGAGATTTATCAAAGAAAAATCTGAATTGGGGCACACATGGCTATGAACTAAATATCGCCCATCATAAAGGGTATAACATGAATTACGGGAACTGAGGCACACTATAAAGCGTATATACATAAGTCATGAGCTACTTGACCTCAATTTAGAGTCCATAACATATGGAATATGACTCCGACTTCTGAATAAACTGAAGTCCCTCATTTAGGAATTTGGAAGAGCACGTGATTCTCTATCATATACATGAACATGAACTATGATCATAGAATTGAAACATGAGGTATGAGTTAGTATTAGGATAACTGAAAAATACTGAGACAGGAATGGGTTGAGCCTCACCCTTCCCTTCTAACGTTCTATATCATCATGACACCACTACTAGAACCTGAGGGCCGGACTTGGTTACTTGTTCTATCATTTCCCCCTTGGCTTTAAGCCATCATCTTAAGTTTGGGAGATCCCTTACTAGACTTTAAACTTAACCGCACTAACTGCATTCTGGATCTGAAATATGACAATACGCAAAATTAATAGAACTTGACCCGAAAGACCACACATAAAAGTGGAAAGCCCACTGCTAATACTACCTTCTGAGATACACTCTATATTTCAATAGCCCCAATAGTCATAGAATAATGCTTGCACACTTATTTCTATCGGCTCAACCTTCAAAACTCAAACTTAGATTCTAACATTTAACATGGATATCACCAAGCCTTTGATGAACCATACCACTTCCATCCTAGCATACCAATATTGCTACTCCAAACTTATATCTTTATACCTTGAGAATCGAAATCACATCAAAAGGCTCAACACCATCAATAAAGGCTCCTTAACTTGGCTATCTAGAACACCATATACCATCTAACTAGTCTTTTTCCAACTAGCAACTCAACGGTACCACTAGCCACACAATTCATGTAATAGCCTTAGAAAAATACTACAACCTCATATAACCTTGGCATACTTCTACATAATGCATACCACATCATACTTCATTGCGAATCAATTAAACTTAATCTCTTGTGTACACTGTTCAAGCCTATTAGATCACCTCTATAAAACTGGTATCATTACCCAAGCAATCATCTCATCCACCTTCATGGACTTTAACTGTTCAAACTTAATGTCTAGTGCTAAACATAATTTTTTTACAACCCAACCTTACGCATGATTCTAACTTGGAAATCATGAAATAAACATAAAGAAACAATAGTACACCAGAACTTCATAACAACAATAATCTATCACGACCCGAGCCGATCCCCTAGCCGTGACGAGTATCCCGAATCATGAATGCCTGGAACACCCTTTCTCTACCTAGAATCATGCACAACATTCATAAAATAAAAGATAATGCAGAATTGAAATTTAAAACGGAATCATGATCAAATCTGAAAATGTATTTGAATAATCTGACATCAGTCTGCGAAATCTCAACTCCGAACTAAACAAGCTATCTGAAAACTGGGACAAGGCCCCCAGTAGACCAAAACATAACCAATGATAAAAGTCTGACATTACTAGGAGTTTTGAATAATAAAAAGCTCACCATATTGAGATACAGACTGCGATATGGAAATATCTACTGATTAGCTGGACGCCTAGACTGTACCTCAGAACCTGGAAGGAGGGGGGGTTTAGCACAAAATTACTGTCATGCGAAGCATTCCAAAATAGAGTATTTAAACATATATATATATATATATATATATATACGTATATATATATAACATGAGGGCAAATTTTGCATTAAACATCATGCATAAAGTAGTTTCTGAAAACACATGAGCACTTTTTGAAAACATGTAACCTGTCTGTAAATCTAAAATTCTGATCTGTGTATTACTTTTGAGTTAGGTGGTATCCCTGTAACACCCCAAATTTTGGGTTAGAATAAAAACTATGACTCTAATGCGCTGGTAATCCCAAAGCCTTAAATCCTATGCCAATTTGGCATTTTAATCAATTATGTAGTATGTGAATCCATTTGAGCATGAATTTAGACCATAGAGGTCCTTCAAATCAAGGAAGAGTTGAAATTTTTTCGATCGATTAAGTTTTAGTGGATGTTGTAATTTGTGTTAGCTTCCATTGACCATAACTCTTTGTATATGTCAAATTAGAGAGCCTACGATGTGTCAAATGATAGGTCTTCAAGTTAAATTTCCAACGATACCAATTTTGCTAAAATCTAACACCCGAGCAAGAAGTTATAGCTTTTCAAAGTAGAGTGCATCACCTAACCAATCGCACATAGCCACTGGAATGGATGTGCGATACACAATGCAGCACATATCTTAATATATGTGATACACAATGCGGTGCATACCTTAATCTATGCGATACACAATGCGGCGTATACCTTAATATATGCGATACACAATGTGGTGCATATCTTAATCTATGCGATGCAAAGTGCGGCACACACTTATGGTTTCAGGTGACGAAAACACTTTGTTTTGAGTTATTTTAAATGCAATTTAGCCCTTACAAAACCCAAAATCATCCTTAATCACTCCTAAATATATTTTGGCCTATTAACAACATTGAAGCCTCCCATAAGATCCCAAAATTCATCCTTCAAGAACTTCAAAGGAGAAGCAACTAGGGTTTGAGAAAATAAGCTTGAAGGTCCGATCGTTCCAAAACTTCTTCGTGAATTCTTCACAACTAAGGTACACGGGGTTTGTCCTAAAAACTACATGGTCTTGAAATTGTTAAAGCGTGTACTTAATGGGGGTTTGAAAGCTACATTATTGATTTCTTATTCTAAGATTTTTATTATTGTGATTGTTTTGGACTTGTGTCCTTTTCCCCCTTAAACTGAGTTTTACATATATATATATGTATATGTTAAGAGATTTTGATTTAAAACTTGGGTTTAAAAGAAAGAGATGCATGTGTTTACTTGAAGTTTGAGGAAGAGATTCATTGAATTGAATTGATTTATTGAAATGCTAGTTTCAACACTTGTGATTAAAATACAGAGATTTATGATAGACTAAAAATGGCTCAGATATTAGACTTGCAAGTCAATGGTATGATGATACCATATGTAATGATGCCATAATAGAGCATGTTTTCAGAATATGTTATCAGAGTGTGTCTTCGGAATATGTTTTCAGAGAATGCATATTTTCATAGAGTTTTAAAAAGGGGCTTAAAGAGTGTTAGGTGGTTACCCAAAGAAGGTGTGAGTTCAAGTAAATCTTAGCCCGAAATCGTATTTGCCGATACGGGTAGATCATTATTGTACGTTGGCGATGGCAGTGTGGCGTAGTAGATTTAGAGACTCTTACCCTTGTGGTACACTTGGGTTGGGGGCTTAGCTGCCGAGTTAATGGCAATTTCTATATAGCCCATGGAATTTTCAAGAATTGTTGGGTATACCACCTAATGCAGAAAAGTATAAAGGATGTCATAGATTTCAGATATTTTTCATAGAGTTTCTTAAAGATGCCCATGAGATTTCCTACTATACGATTGTTTATGAATAGTTTTAACTGCTCTCATATAGGTTTGTTATAAATGATTATTTTTTTTATTAGCTCAGCATACCAGTACTTTGGTGCGAACCCCCTTCCCCCTCCAACCTCTCAAGTTCTGAGGCTCAGTCTAGGGGTCTAGATAAGCAGTAGATAGTCAGACTTGCAGATCAGACTTTGCAGTGGTGAGCCATCCTTACTCCAGAAGGCCTGCAGATTGTTTAGAGTATTATTAGTAGTTATATTTTGGTCTACTGGGGGCCTTGTCCCAGTTTATTTTCAAACTGTTATTTATATTCTTAGTAGAGATTATGTAGACTAATGTCAGATATTACTATTTTAATTTCGACCATGTTTCCATATTAAATCTCAATTCTGCATTATCTTATGTTTTATGAATATTGTGTATGATTACCAGATAGAAAAAGGGTATTCCGGGCCTTAATGGTTTGGGATACTCGTCACGGCTAGGGCCCCAGTTCAGGTCGTGACAAACTTGGTATCAGAGCATGGTTCATGGCCCTAGGTTGTCTACAAAATCATGTCGGGTAGAGTCTTATTTATAGGATTGTAGCATGCCACACTTATAAGAAAGAGGCTACTAGGCATTTAGGAAATGTTTCCCTTCTTTGTGATTTAGTTCGTGCTTCAGAGTCTGAACTATTCCCTAATCAATAATCTCTTGTATTTTAGAAACACAGTTATGACTCTCCGTCACAACATTGATCAGAATGCTCAGCCAGATGAGGTCCGTCCCACCCATGGGATGCAAACCCATAATAAAGTTCCCACTCCAGAGCTTGTCCCTATTTCGGGAGTCCTTCCTGTCCCAACCAGTCCAGCTCGGGCTCTACAAACCAATGTTAATCGTCCCCCGACTAATCAGAGAGATATTTCAAATGCAGAGTTCAGACAGTCTATTCATATATTGACACAGTTGGTGGCTGCATAGAATCAGCGGTCAGAGGATACTGGGTCGCATCCGTTACTTTTAGAGCTACTCAGGTGAGCCAATTCATGAGGATATATCCTCCCAAATTCATAGGTACTAAGGTAGAAGAGGATCCGCAAGAATTTGGAGATAAAATGGAAAAGATTTTCAAAGTGATGTATCTTGATGAAGTAGAAGGGGTAGATTTAGCCGTGAATCATTTGAAAGAGGTGGAAAATCAGTGGTACAATGATTAGGAAGATGCGAAGGGCGACAATCCTGAGCCCTCGGTATGGAGTGAGTTCGTAGATGCTTTCCTTGACCATTTTTTTCCTTTTGAGTTGAGGGAGGCAAAGGCTGAGGAGTTCATAAATCTGAAATAAGGGAATATGAGTGTCTAAGAGTATACTCTAAAGTTTAATTAGCTAGCCCGTTTTTCTCTTGAGATGATAAGTAGTGTGAGAGCCTGAATGAGGAAGATTGTTTTCGGCCTTTCGGACTATCTGGTGCTTGAGTGTTAGGGAGCTATGCTGAACAAGGAGTTGGACTTTGCTAGGCTGATAGTTTATATTCAGCAGGTAGAGGAGAAGAAAAAAAAGATTTTTGAAGCTAGAGAGAAAGAAAGATAGGCAAAGAGAGCTTAATTTTCCGACCAGGGTCACAGTCAGCAGCAGGGCGGTAACTGGGGTAACAAATGGCAGAAGAAAAAGAAGTGGGGTAATGCAAAGTCATTAGCCAGTGCTCCAGCGCCCAGACCTCCAACAGATCAGCGACCCTAAATTTTTAGTCTAGAAGGGCCCCAAGTGCAGGATACGCAGTCTCAGGGAAGTGTAGCTCAAACTTTTTGGCCATATCCTTATTGTGGGAATTCGGAAGGAACTATCTCGAGAAATGTCAGTTTGGTACAACGGCGTGTTATTCTTGCAGTCAACTAGTCCATATACAGAGAGACTGTCCGACAGTAAAGAGTAGTGCTGGAGGATCCAGGACACATGTATATTTTTCTGCACCACCACCTCAGAAAGGTGCCATTCCATCTATCGGGAATGGCCACAACAAGTTATATGCTTTGACCAACCGAATCATCGCCAGATGTAGTTACTGGTATGTTGCAAATCCTTTCTCACGATGTGTATATATTGCTTGACCCCAAGTGTACCCTATCCTATGTGACCCCTTATGTGGCTGTTGGGTTCGGGTTTGAGCTCGATGTGATTTCTGAACCCTTTTCTGTCTCCACTCTGGTGGGGGATTCTATTGTTTCTAGAAGGGTGTATAGGGGTTGAGTTGTGACTGTTGCTAGCCGAGATATGGTGGCAGATCTCATAGAGTTAGATATAGTTACTTTTGAGACTATCTTAAGGATGGACTGGCTCTATTTGTGCTATGCCACATTAGATTGTAGAACCTAAAGAGTCACAATTTCTTTCCTAAATGAATCAGTGATAGAGTAGGAAGGACATTATTTAGCACCTAGAGGGCACTTTATATCCTATCTCAGAGTCCGCAGACTCATTTCTAAGGGTTGTTTGTACCACCTTATCTGGGTTAAGGACTCTAATGTCGAAAGTCTCCCTCTTCAGTCAGTCCCTGCAGTTAATGAGTTTCGAAAAGTATTTCCCGAAGATCTCCCAGGGATAACCCCTGATAGGGAGATAGATTTTTGCATTGATGTGTTGCTAGACACTCGTTCTATTTCCATTCTGCCATATAGAATGGCTCCCGCAGAACTAAAAGAGTTGAAAGAGAAGCTAGCATACCTTCTAGATAAGGGTTTTATATGACCCAGTGTGTCTCCTTGGGGTGCACCTGTACTTTTCGTGCAAAAGAAAGACGATTCCCTTCGTATGTGCATAGACTACCGTCAGCTAAATAAGGTCACGATTAAAAATAAATATCCTCTTCCTAGGATTGATGATCTTTTTGACTAGCTTCAGGGTGCTAGATGTTTTTTGAAAATGGACCTTCGTTTGGGTTATCATCAGTTGAAGGTTAGAGAGTCAGATATTCCACAAATGGCCTTCCAAACCCAATATGGTCACTATGAATTTCTAGCCATGTCTTTCGGCTTGACTAACGCCCCTGCAGCCTTTATAGATCTTATGAATAGAGTGTTCCATCAGTTTTTGGACTTGTTCGTCATAGTGTTCATTGATGATATTCTGATCTATTCCAAAAGTGAGAAGGATCATGCCAGTCACCTCTGAATTATCCTTCAGACCCTTAAGAATCATCAGTTGTATGCCAAATTTTCTAAGTGTGAATTCTGGTTAGATGCTATTGCCTTCTTGGGGCATATTGTGTTCAGTGACGGGATTAGAGTGGATCCCCAAAAAGTTGAGGCAGTAAGAAAATGGCCCAGACCCATGACTCCAACCGATATTCGGAGCTTCTTAGATTTGGCAGGTTATTACAGGAAATTCGTAGAAATTTTTTCTTCCATAGCTGCTCCACTTACTAGATTGACTCAAAAAAAGGTGAATTTTGTGTGGTCCAATCTGTGCAAAAATAGTTTTGAGAAGTTGAAAGACAAGCTGACCACTGTTCCTGTTTTGACCCTTCCCGAGGGTGTAGAGGGTTTTGTGGTTTACTGTGATGCATCCCGTATGGGACTTGGTTGTGTATTAATGCAGCGTGGTATGGTAATATCTTATGCATCTAGGCATTTGAAGGTTCACGAGCGAAACTACCCCACCCATGACTTGGAGTTAGCAACTGTGGTGTTTCCACTTAGAATTTGGAGGCATTATCTCTATGGAGTACATTTTGATATATTTATTGACCACAAAAGTTTGTAGTATGTTTTATCGTAGAAAAAATTGAACCTCAGGCAGAGGCGTTGGATGGATCTTTTGAGAGACTACGACATAAGCCTATATTACCATCTGGGCAAGGCAAATGTTGTAGCCGACACCCTCAGTAGGTTGTCTATGGGCAGCCTTTCGCATGTAGAAAAAGGGAAGAAAGAGATAGTGAAGGGTATTCACCGCCTATCAAATCTAGGAGTGCGACTCTTAGATTTCAAAGATGGAGGGTGATTGTTCATGAGTTAGCTAAGTCATCTTTATGCTAAAGTTAAGGAGAAGCAGGTTGAAGATCCCATCCTGATGGAAATTAAGAAATATGTGGGTCAACAATAGGTAATGTCATTTGAAATTGGTAGTGATGGTATTCTGAGATTTCAGGGTAGGCTATGCATTCCGAATAGTGATGGAATACGGGAAAGAATCCTCAATGAGGCTCATACTATGAGGTATGTTGTTCACCCAGGTTCTAAGAAGATGTACCATGATCTAAAAACCTTGTATTGGTGGAATAATATGAAGCGTGACATTGTTAATTATGTGGCCAAGTGTTAGAAATGTCAACAAGTAAAGGTAGAGCATATGAGGCCAGGAGGTACTTCCCAAGAGATAGCTCTGCCTTTATGGAAGTGGGAGATGATAAATATGGACTTTGTTATAGGATTCCCGAAGTCCCAAAACCAATATGACTCCATTTGGGTGATTGTAGATAGGTTGACAAAGTCAGCTCACATTTTACCTATCAGGACCAGTTATTCGGGAGAGGATTATGCTAAGCTATTCATTGCTGAAATAGTCCGTTTGCATGGGACTCATGTGTCTATCATATCCAATCGAGGTACGCAGTTTTCTTCTCGATTTTGGAGATCATTTTAGGAAGGTTTAGGTACCCAAGTGAACCTAAGTACTGCTTTCCATCCTCATACCGATGGACAAGCTGAGCGCACTATTCAGACCCTTGAGGACATGTTGAGGGCTTGTGTAATAGACTTTAAAGGGATTTGGGTAGATCACTTTCCATTGATAGAGTTTGCTTATAATAATAGTTTCCATTCCAGTATTAAGATGGTACCGTTCGAGGTGCTGTATTATAGGAGATGTAGGTCTCCGATAGGGTAGTATGAAGTAGGTTAGATATAGATGTTTGGGCTTGATCTTGTTATCAGGCAATGCAGGATGTGAAAATCATTAGAGAGCGACTTAAGAAAGCTCAGAGTCGTCAGAAATCCTACGCCGATGTTAGGAGGAGAGAGTTAGAATTTGAAGTTGGGGATTGGTTTTTTCTTAGTGATCTTGTGTACCTGACATTATGTCATTCCCAAATTGGGACTATGGTTAGCAGCCTTACTTTGTGATCTTGTGCACTACCATACTTTATTGGGTCGAGATACCCTGTTGTGTATCTTATGTGTCTTCTCCTCACTTATGCTCAAATCTCGGAGGCAACCGAGGTTTGACAGTTGGTGTAAATGTGATATGTAGGGTATTGTAATATCCCGAGAAATTTTTCGTTGAAATTTTATGCGTAAACGTGTTGGGTTCTATCTTCTAGAATGAATTATAAATGTTCCATATGGAATTTCTTAGATTATCACCCACCATTGCGTAGAGTATCAAATAATCTTTCCAACGATATGTGGATCATCCAAAATGGACACCCGAGCGAAGAGTTATGAACATTCCGATCGAACCGTGAATAGTAGTGAACAATAAAACGTGCAGGAAAAAGTACTGAGGTCTGGTGTATTTTTGCTCCAACTTTAAATGATCATAACTTCTTGTAAATAGTGATATGGGTGATCTACTATATATCAACAGAAAGCTCTGCGAGTCCTCTTTCCAATGAAATCGGTTTCATCTAATTTGTCTATCGGAGCAAAAAGTTATGGTCGATCTACTTCAGTCTATCAAAAGCGAATTTTTGGGTCAACTTCAAACGATCATAACTCCTCGTACACAATGATCTGGGTGAGATACTATATATCAATGGAAATATATGAGAGTATTCTTTCTAATGAAATTGGTTTCATCCAATTTGGATATCGGAGTAAAACGTTATGGTTGATCTACTTCAGACTATCAAAACAGTCCACCAAAGGATAGATTTGCTAATTATTTGATTTTTAGGGGCATTTTAGTCATTCTCCCTCACCCAAAATCCATCAAAACCCTATATTAAAGCCTATTATAAGCATTATATGTTATATTTCATCAAATTCCCAAAAAAAGAGAATCCTAAGCTCCTACATCCAACTTCATGAACCTCCAAAGTTCACCATTAATTCTGTAAATTTATTCAAGATTCCAAGTTCCTAGTTCAAGAACTCCAAGAACCATCATTCAAAGGAACGATTAACATCTCAAAAATGAGTATCGATCTAAAGTTCATCATTCAAGGTATGTGGGGGTTTTTTCAATAAGAACTCTCTTTCTTTCTTGTGCCCAAAAGTAATTTTCTTTACGAAGGCATGATTTTTATTTCATTTTTACGAATTTGAAGCATGAACCCATATCTTATGATGATTATTATGAAATCTTGATGTTTATGATTTTGAAAGATGAATTTACATGTGTGGAGATATAAAGCATGAATCTTGAATGATATTTATCATGATTTTGATATTTGGGTCGTGAATCCCCATTGGAAATTGTGTTTTTTTGAGAAAGTGTGTGTTATAAGCACGTTGATGTTGAATATTTGAGATATTTTAAATGATTTGACCTTTTGGTCTTAATAGAGTTATTTTGAACTTGAGTGTGAAAGAAATTCACAACGTGGTTGATTTTGATAGATGGGAAGCATGATGGCTCCCGATGTATATTTATATATCATTGAAATTGTTTTGTTGTGGTGTCTTTGAAATGATCTGAGCTAAGTCTGGGAGAAATCTTTAGCACCGAGTGGGAGGTATAAAGCGACCTTACTTTCCTAGAACTACGTGCCCCCATAGGAGTGATCATGAGGCTGATTTATATAGTGATCACTAGTTTGGGTGGATTTGATATCAATAGTCCTACTCCAATGGAAAGGATAGGACGGCTCTCCCCAACGTGGGTTGTACGTTGGACTCCATGTAGCTCATATGGTTTATGTCGGTTATAGGATCTCCCAGTGTGTGTGTGTTTCGTTGTGTCTCTGGTGAATGGTGAAGTGATATGAAAGTGAAATTGTGAAAGTTATTCTTTTAAAAGATTTAAATGATATTTACATTATGAGAATTGATATTCTTGATGAACTGAAAGTGATCGACAAATTATATGATGAGTCACATGTGTTATTGTACTTATTTCATCCTCTTATGATTATGATGATTTTCTTCGGGCTATGTGAGTCTTTCATACATCTTGCATATTTCTTATAAATATTTATGATGATGATGTTTATACAACTACATACACCCCATATACTCGGTCCCTTTCCATGGTACTGACCCACATCTTTGGATATGGGCTACATTTTCTCGGAATGTAGGTTCAGGTGCTCAGTTCCAGGTTCGACAGTGATTCTTCGGGCACGCTATTATACATCCTCTGTTGTGGTGAGTCCTCATGTGTCAAGGACTTGATGTCTGATGTTGGTTTCACGAAATTGTTTACATTTGATAACTGAGTATGAGCCAATTGGGGCATGTCTCAATGGTTCGTTGGTTTTATTGATTTTCTTAGAGGCTTGTCAGACTAGTATAGATGTTGGGAGTTGACTAATAAGTCGTATTTTGTTACCTTTCTGAAATTTTTTTATTCTTGGATGATGATTACTCTGTTGATATTTGAGGGTTATTTATGAAAACCCCGTTGATTTGTGTTGAACTAAATGAAAATGGCTCAAAGGGTTAGCTTAGGGCTACTCGTAGCCTCAAGCATCGTGTGATGCTCTGGGACCCATTTTCTGGGGCATTACAAACTTGGTATCAGAGCCTAAGGTTTTAAGGTGTCCTAGGGAGTCTGACAAGTCATGT
>NC_061111.1:253522864-253524835 GCF_002878395.1 Capsicum annuum
CAGAGCCTAAGGTTTTAAGGTGTCCTAGGGAGTCTGACAAGTCATGTTAAGTCGAGTCTTAATCATCGGTGTGTAGTACACCACATCTATGAGCAAGAGGCTACAAGACATTTTAGGAAAAAGTGTGATTCTTTCTTTCAGAAGTCTATTATGCTTAAAGTGTGCTTCTGTCTTGTTTGTGAGAAAGAAAGATGGCTCTTTGAATATGTGCATTAATTACCGCCAATTGAATAAAGTCACTATCAAAAATAAGTACCCCCTTCTGAGAATAGATGATTTGTTTGACCAATTGCAAGGTGCAAGTTATTTCTCAAAGATAGACCTTCGTTCCAGCTATCATCAACTCAAAGTTAGGGAGTGTGACATCCTGAAAACAACTTTTTGAACTTGTTATGGCCATTTTTAGTTTCTTGTTATGTCTTTCGGGTTAGCTAATGCACCAGCAGCTTTTATGGACCTCATGAATCGAGTGTTCAGACAATATCTGGATATGTTTGTCATAGTGTTCATCAATGATATACTGGTGTACTCCGGTAGTGAGGATGAACATTTTGATCATCTCCGAGTTGTCTTGCAAACCCTTAGAGATCACAAGTTGTTTGCCAAGTTCAGTAAGTGTGTGTTTTAGCTAAGGTCAGTTGCTTTTCTGGGTCATATCATTTCTTCCGAGGGTATTAGAGTTGATCCCCAAAAGACCAAAGCTGTTAGAAATTGGCCTAGACCTATTTATCCGACTGATATCCGAAGTTTCTTGGGTTTAGCTGTCTATTACTGCCGTTTTGTTGAGGGTTTCTCCTCTATAGAGTCTCCTATGACTCGGTTGACCCAAAAGAAAGTGAAGTTCTTGTGGTCTGAATCTTGTGAGAAGAGTTTTTAGCGGTTGAAGACTCGACTCACTTCAGCCCCTATTTTGACTTTGCTTGATGGTTTTGGTGGTTTTGTGGTGTACTGTGATGCTTCGAGAGTAGGGTTGGGTTGTATATTGATGCAGAAGGGTAAGGTGATAGCTTATGCTTCTAGACAATTGAAACCCCATGAGAAAAATTACCCCACCCATGACCTTGAGTTGGCTGCTATTGTGTTTGCTTTGAAAAGCTGGAGACATTATTTGTATGGTGTCTATGTTGATGTTTCACTGATCATAAGAGTCTGTAGTATGTGTTTACCAGAGAGAATTGAATATTAGGCAGAGATGATGGTTAGAATTGTTAAAGGACTATGATATAAGTGTGTTGTACGATCCGAGCAAGGCCAATATTGTGGCGGATGCCCTAAGTAGAGTGTCCATGGGTAGTGTTTTGCATGTGGTAGAAGGTAAGAAAGATTTGGCTCGTGATGTACATCATTTGGCTAGATTGGAGGTTAGGTTGTTTAACTCTGTTGAAGGTAGTATAGGGGTTCATAGTAGTTCCGAATCCTCCTTGGTTTCGGAAGTGAAGGAAAAGCAATACTTAGATGCTAGTTTGGTCAGACTGAAGGAGTCAGTCAAGGACCAAAAAGTAGAGGTTTTCTTCCCAAGAGGCAGATGGTGTGTTGAGATTGCAAGGTAGATTGTGTGTCCCGAATGTTGATGATCTGAGACAGAGGATTATGGCTGAAGTGCACGGGGTGTGATATTCTATTCATCCTGGTGCCACCAAGATATACCAAGACTTGCGGGAAATCTATTGGTGCAGTGGCATGAAGAAAGATATAGAAGCGTTTGGTGCTAAGTATGCAACATGCCAACAGGTTAAGGTTGAACACCAAAGACCTGGTGGTATGATGCAAGAGTTTAGTATTCCCACTTGGAAGTAGGAAGAGATAAATATGGACTTCGTGATTGGTTTACCTCCTTCCCGATGCCATCATGATTTCATTTGGGTTGTGGTTGATAGGTTGACTAAGTCTGCTCATTTCTTGCCTGTTCATACTTCATATACTGCTGAGGATTACGCTAGATTGTATATCCGAGAGCTAGTCAGACTGCGT
>NC_061111.1:253524935-253547531 GCF_002878395.1 Capsicum annuum
GATTGGTTTACCTCCTTCCCGATGCCATCATGATTTCATTTGGGTTGTGGTTGATAGGTTGACTAAGTCTGCTCATTTCTTGCCTGTTCATACTTCATATACTGCTGAGGATTACGCTAGATTGTATATCCGAGAGCTAGTCAGACTGCATGGAGTTCCCTTGTCTATCATTTTAGATAGGGGTACTTAGTTCACTTCGCAATTTTGGAAAGCAGTTCAGAAGGGTCTTCGTACCCAAGAGCTTTTGAGTTCTGCTTTTCATCCGCAGACCGATGGTCAGGCTAAGCGTACCATCCAGACCTTAGAGGATATGTTGAGAGCTTGTGCACTTGACTTTAAGGGAATTTGGGATGATCACTTACCATTGATAGAGTTTGCTTACAATAACAATTTCCACTTTAGTATTGGCATGGCTCCGTTTGAAGCCTTATATGGGAGGAAGTATAGATCACCCATAGGTTGGTTTGAGGTGGTTGAAGCGACTGTGAGTGGTCGTAATTTGGTATTTGAGGCCATGAAAAAAGTTAAGTTGATTAGGGAAAGGTTCAAAACTGCGCAGAGTTGTCAGAAGTCATATACGGATGTTAGAAGGAGAGACCTTGAGTTTGAAGTTGGTGACCTAGTGTATCTGAAAATTTCACCCATGAGGGGGGGTGAAGAGATTCAGAAAGAAAGGGAAGCTTAGTCCCCGTTATGTTGGTCCTTACAAAATTCTTAGCCGTGTTGGTAAGGTAGCTTATGAGGTCGAGTTGCCTTCCGAGTTGTCCTCTGTTCATCCAATATTCCATGTCTCCATGCTTAGAAAGCATATTAGCGATGCTGTGGTAGTGGATTCCTCTATGAGTGCTGACATTCAAGAAAATCTCTCTTTTGATGAGATTCTTGTTGAAATTCTTGATTTCAATGTCCGAAGACTAAGGAACAAAGAAGTTTCCTTGGTCAAAGTGTTATGGCGAAACCAATCTGTTGAGGGTGCAACTTGGGAAGATGAGGCGGATATGCGATCCAAGTACCCGTAGACCAAGCTATCTAAAAATTGGGACAAGGCCCCCAGTAGACCAAAAAATGACTATAGATAAATATCTGAAAACTAAACAGGCCTTCTGGAAAATAGAAGGCTCACCACTGCATAAGTCTGATCTGCGATCTAAATTTATCTACTGCTTTTCTGGACCCCTAGACTGAACCTCAAAACCTGAGATGGTTGGAGGCGGGAGGGGATCAATACAAATGTACTGGTGCACAGAGAAAATCAAAATAATCATTTGTAATAAACATATATGAGAGTAGTTTAAAACCGTTCATAAGCAATCGTATAGTAAGAAATCTCATGGGCATTTTTAAAAGACTCTGTGACAACATCTGAAATCCGAGACACTCTTTGCACTACTTCTGCGTTAGGTGGTATACCCTACAATTCTTAAAAACTCCATGGGCTATATGGAAACTGCCATTAACTCGACAGCGAAGCCCCCAACCCAAGTGTGCCGCAAGGGTCGGAGTCTCTGACTCTACTACGCCACACGACCATTGCCAGCGTACAATCATAATCTACCCGTATCGGAAAATACGGTTTCAGGCTAACAGTTGCTTGAACTCTCTCCTTCTTCAGGTAACCACCTAACACTCTTTAAGCCCCTTTTTAAAACTCTATCAAAACAAGCATAGTCTGAAAACATTCTTTGCAAACATGATCTGAAAATATACTATGAAAACATACTCTGTCATTGCATAAATACATATGGTATCGTGATACCATTGACTTGCAAGTCACATCTCTGAGCCATTATAAATTTGTCATGAATCTTTGTATCCCAAAACACTAGTTTGAAAACAGCATTTCAATAATTCAATACAATGAGTCTTTTCTCAAATCTCATGTAAGCACATGCAATTCTTTCTCATAAACACAAGGACACGTTTATATCAAGAAAACCCTCTCACAATTCCAAATCATGTTCAAATAATAGAATACTTAGAGAAACAACTTTCAAAATTTATAAAACTACAATCCTTTGTTCAACACAAAAGAGGGAATTCATAATTCATGCTCTCAACAATCTTTAATCTAAAATTCATACATATATGTATATATATATTTATAAATCAATCTTACGGGTAAAGGCCACAAGGCCAAAGCAATAGTAGCGTGGAAAATTTTTGAAATGCATATCAATGATATAATTTTCAAAACCCCCATAAAATACATGCGTCAAATCCTTTAAAACATGGTTTAACAATTTCAAGCCCATGTAGTTTTTAGGATAAACCCCACGCACCTCTATTTCAGAATTGCAGATTGAGAATTCCGAATCTTTAATCAGTTTTGAAAACCCACGGTTGAATCTCGAGCTCTCTTGACTTCTCCAACAAAACCCTAGGTTGTGTTCTTTCTCAATTTGGATCTTCTCTATATCTCGTGTTGTTGGAGCGATTTGAAATGTGAATTAGTAACTTGAAAGTACTTACTTGGAATGTTTTCTTATATATATATATATATTCATGTTGTACCAACTAACTACTTGTTAACTTAGCATAATTTAGATGTCGGATAGAAATGACAGAGGTAAGGGAAAGGTTGATGCTACGCAACCAAAAAAGAAAAAAACAATCTCCTCCTTATAGAAGACCGACCGGTATTCACATATCTGAGGGTCGGTGTGCTGACGAGCCAGTATGATCCTCATATTCTAGGTTGTCCGAGGATTCAATACAGACTCCTACGCATGTGAGGTCACAACATGGGTCTACACTGACCCATTCTGCTCCTATGACTGTGCCACCGCCAGCCCAGTACTATTAGATGGCTGCTGGCCCCTCCAGACATCTACCATCATTGATACCCTCCTGCAGCAGTCATGCAGCTTCGCATAATGATTCTGCTGGATCTATTGGGTTGTCGGAGCTTCAGATAGGAGGCCCTTCATCTGGTGCTTCAGATCTGCCCACGCCAGTGCATCCATTGTTACTTGTTAGGCAGCCAAGAGATAGATATTCTGGGAGGATTTATATTATTCCAGTTGTGAGAGTGTAACATTTCTAAATATAATAACGTTACTCATTTTTTCATTACTATTTTATTGTTCTCTAAGAAATTACTATTTGATCTTGTGTTGTAGGTTTAGGCCAAATGCTGGATTTGGACAAACGACTTGAATATGTATTAGTCGAAACTTCAACGGCTTCTGGACCAGCTGGCAAATAGTTCCAGAACTTGACAGGGGGAGAATATTTGAAGAATTTAAGGTAAGGATTTAACTTATCGACTACTTACCTTTACAATTTGTTAGAACACAAGATTGAATATTATATTTTGGTTGTAGAAATTTTACTTCTGGGATGATGCAAATCAATTTCTTGTAAAGAAGAACTTTTTCAGAAGATGTAGAGCCAGATTTAACGATCTGTTGGATTATACCCAAAAGAATTTGGTAAAACCTAAGTGGATTCCTGAACCTTTATGATCGTTGTATCAACTCCATTGGAATAGCCTAGAATACCAATTGTTGAGTGAAAAAGGAAAGAGAGATCGGGCATCATCCAAGGGTGGCTCCCTACCAGAAGTACTCTTGCTGTGAAGGAAGAATTGGTATGTAACTTTTACAGTTTTATTGTAATGCCCCATAAAAGTCGTGCATGGATTAGCCTTTTATAGTGTGCTCTTAGACTTAAGACTTGAAAATTTTTCAAAGTGTAGTTTGGACTTAAGTCATTTTAGCTGGAAATCTTCGAGATACAACTTTCCAACCTTCCCAACATCTATTTTTAGATTTTCTTGTTGCGTTGCAATGGGGCAAGGTTGTAGTACGTTTCAAAACAGTTTCAAAACTTTTAGACGAGCCAAAGTTCATGTTTGGGTCTAAAAAATAGTATCTATCCATGATAAGGGGGCGCCGCCCAACTTAGAGAGCCTCTCTAAGCAAAGGCGCCGCCCTGGTTAGGGAGCCTCTCAAAGCAGGGCACCGCCCTGCCAGTCCTGGGGTACCCAGATTTTAGCTTTCAGCCTCTGAACATTTTAGGGTATTTTGGTTATTTTCCCTACCCTATCTACTTAAAAACGAGATTAAATCCCTCAAACACCAAAATATCATCACATTTATCAAATTGTCTCAAGAACACTCCTTAGGGTTTCAAAATAAAAACCTAAACAGTTCAAGATTCGACTGTAGGTTTTGAAGATAATGGCATATTTGGAATCCTTAGATCGTAGGCATCAAGAAGCACCCTTTTGTTTCGCATATAGAGGTACGCGGGGTTTATCCTAAAAACTACCTGGGCTTGAAATTTGATAAGAGCATGATTTAAGTTTTAATGCATGTATTTTGGGGGGGGGTTTGAAAACTATATTATAGATTATGTGTTTCGAAGTTTTAAATGCTATTATGTTTTGTTATTGTGGCTTTTCCCCCTAAATTGATTTACATGTATATGTTTATGTATAAAACTAAGATTTTGATCTTTGTTTGAGAGAATGAATTATGGACTCCCTCTCTTGTATTAAATTAAAGATTTTGGCTTTATTGAAAAGAAAATTGACATGCATATGTTTGTGATTTGAAACATCATGGAATTTGTAACATTTCTTTAGAGTTATTGAGAGGGTGTCTTGATATGATTATGGTTTTAATTCAAAGAGAAGAGTTATTTGCATATGTATACATGAGTCTATTCTTGAACTGTTTTATAGATATGGTGGTCCCGAAACTTTTGTTTTGAAACAGAGATTTCTGTATGCTAATGATGGCTCAGATACATGACTTGCAAGTCAATGGTATGATAATACCATATGTAATTATGCCATAATAGAGTATGTTTTCTGAGTATGTTTTCAGAATATGTCTTCAGAATATATTTTCAGAGAATGCATATTTTCATAGAGTTTTAAAAAGGGTCTTAAAGAGTGTTAGGTGGTTACCCGAAGAAGGCGTGAGTTCAAGTAACTCTTAGCCTGAAACCGTATTTACCGATACGGGTAGATTATTGTATGATAGCGACGGTCGTGTGGCGTAGTAGAGTTAGAGACTCCGACCCTTGCGGCACACTTGGGTTTGGGGCTTAGCTGCCAAGTCAGTTTCCATATAGCCCATGGAATCTTCAAGAATTGTAGGGTACACCACCTAGCGCAGAGAAGTACAAAGAATGTCACAGATTTCATATGTTTTCACAGAATCCCTTAAAAATGCTCATGAGATTTCTTACTATATGATTGTTGATGAACTGTTTTAACTTCTCTCATATATGTTAATTATAAATTATTATTTTGGATTAGCTCTACGTACTAGTACTTTTGTGCTGACCCCCTCCCCCCTCCAACCTCTCAGGTTCTGAGGCTCAGTCTGGGGGTCCAGATAAGCAGTAGAAAAATTTAGATTGCAGAACAGGTCGACCAGTGGTGAGCCTTCTTTACTTCAAAAGGCCTGTTGAATTGTCAGTTAATTATCAGTAGTTATGTTTTGGTCTACTGGGGGCCTTGTCCCAGTTCTTCAGACAATTTTGTTTAGTTCTTAGTAGAGATTTTGCAAACTGATGTTAGACATTGTTATTTAGATACATTTTCTGATTTGACCATGTTTTTGTATTATATTCCAAATTATGTATTTTCTTTTGTATTATGAATGTTGTGCTTGATTACCAAATAGAGAAGGGTGTTCTGGGCCAGCACGGTTTGGGATGCTCGTCACGGCTAGGACCCAGGTTTGGGTCATGAAAAACTTGGTATCAAAGCACGGTTCATGGTCCCAGGGTGTCTACAAAATTACGTCGGGTAGAGTCTTGTTTATGGGTGTGTAGTACGCCACACTTATAGGCAAGAGGCTACTAGGCATTTAGGAAATATTTCCCTTCTTTGTGAATTAGTTCGTGCTTCAGAGTCAAGTCTGTTCATAATCCATGATCTTTTGTCTTATAGAGATAGCAGTCATGCCTCCTTGTCGTAATACCAATCAGAGTGCTCAGAATGACGAAGTCCGTCCCACTCATGGGATGAGGACACGTAATAGAGTTCCCACTCCAGAGCTTATCCCTACTCTGGGGGTCCCTCCAGTCCCAACTAGTCCACCTCGAGCTTCACGGACCAACTTAAACCGTCCCCCAACTAATGAGAGAGATATTTTGAATGCAGAGTTTAGACAATCCATTCATATGCTGACACAGTTGGTGGCTGCGCAGACTCAGCGGTCAGAGGATACTGGGTATGCATCTATTACTTTCAAAGCTACTTAAGTGAGCCAATTCATGAGGATGAATCCTCGAAAATTCATAGGTACTAAGGTAGAAGAGGATCTGCAGGAATTTGTAGACGAAATGGAAAATATTTTCAAAGTGATGCATGTAAATGAGGTAGAAGGGGTAGAATTAGTAGCATACCAGCTGAAAGAGGTGGCGAATCAGTGGTACAATGATTAGGAAGATGCGAAGGGTGATAGTGCTGAGCCCACAATTTGGAACAAATTCGTTGAAGCTTTCCTTGACAGGTTCTTCCCTCTTGAGCTAAGGGAAGCTAAAGCAGAAGAGTTCATGAACCTCAAGCAGTATAAGATGAGTGTGCAGGAGTAAACTTTAAAATTTAATCAGTTGGCTCGTTATGCTCCTGAGATGAAAAGTAGTATGACGGCCCAAATGAGGAAGTTTGCTTCCGGTCTTTCAGATGATTTGGTGATTGAGTGTTAGGGAGCTATGCTGAAAAAGGAGTTGAATTTTTCTAGGATGACAGTTCATATGCAATAGGTAGAGGAGAATAAAAAGAAGATTTATGAAGCTAGAGAGAAAGAAAGAAAGAAAAAAAGAAAGAAAGAAAGGCAAAGAGAGCCAGATCTGACAGCAGCAGAGCGATAACTGAGGTAACAAGTGGCAGAAAAGAAAGAATTGGGGTAATGCACAATCAGCACCCAGTGCTTCGGCGCCCAAACCTCCAGCGGATCAATGACCCTAAAATTTTCAGTCTAGCCAAGGGCCTCGAGTGCAGGGTACGTAGTCTCAGGGAAGTGTAGCTCAAATTTTTCGGCCACATCCTCGTTGTGGGAAATGTAGAAGAAATCATCCCGGAAAATGTTAGTTTGGTACCATGGTGTGTTATTCTTGTGGCCAACCAGGCCATATTCAGAGAGAGTGTTCGACAGGAAAGAGTAGTGCTGGGAGAGCCAGGACACAGGTAAATTCTTTTGCACCCCCACCTCCGAAGGGTGCCACATCATCCACCAGGAATAGCCGCAATAGGTTGTATGCTTTGACCAACCGCCAAGAGGCAGATACCTCGCCAGATGTAGTTACCGGTATGTTGCAAATCTTTTCTCATGTAGTTTATGTATTGCTTGACCCTGGGTCTACCCTTTCCTATGTGACCCCTTATGTGGCTGTTGATTTTAGGTTTGAGCCCGATGTGATTTTTGAACCCTTTTCTGTTTCCACCCCAGTGGGGGATTCTGTTGTTGCTAGAAGGGTGTATAGGGGTTGTATTATGACTATTGGTAGCCGGGCTGCGATGGCAAATCTCATAGAGTTAGATATGGTTCCTTTTGATGCTATCTTAGGGATGGATTGTCTCCATTCGTGTTATGCTACATTAGATTATAGGACTCGAAGAGTCACTTTTTCTTTCCCGAATGAGCCAATGGTAGAATGAGAAGGACATTATTTAGCACCTAAAGGACACTTTATATCCTATCTTAGAGCCCGCAGACTCATTTATAAGGGTTGTTTATATCACCTTATCTGGGTTAGGGACTCTAATGTCGAGAGTCTTCCTCTTCAGTATGTCCCTGTAGTAAATGAATTTCTAGAAGTCTTTCTAGATGATCTCCCAGGAATACCACCTGATAGGGAGATAGAGTTTGGTATTGATGTGTCGCCAGATACCCATCCCATTTCTATTCCGCCATATAGAATGGCTCCTACAGAACTAAAAGAGTTGAAAGAGCCGTTAGCAGTCCTTTTAGATAAAGGTTTTATATGCCCCAGTGTCTCTCCTTGGGGTGCACCTGTACTTTTCATGCAAAATAATGACGGTTCCCTTCGTATGTGCATAGACTACCGTCAGCTGAATAAGGTCACGATTAAAAACAAGTATCCTCTTCCTAGGATTGATGATCTTTTTGACAAGCTTCAAGGTGCTAGATGTTTTTCAAAGATAGACCTTCGTTCAGGATACCATCAGTTAAAGGTTAGGGACTCAGATATTCCCAAAACAGCTTTTCGAACCAAATATGGCCATTATGAATTCTTAGTCATGTCCTTCGGGTTGACTAATACCCCTGCAGCTTTCATGGACCTAATGAATAGGGCCTTCCATCAGTTCCTGGATCTGTTAGTTATAGTAATTATTGATGACATCTTGATTTATTCCAAGAATGAGAAGGATCATGCCACCCATCTCCGAATTATTCTTTAGACTGTTAAAGATCATGGCTTGCATGCAAAATTCTCCAAGTGCGAATTCTAGTTGAATGCTATTGCTTTCTTGGGACATATTGTGTCCGGTGACGGGATTAGAGTGGATCCCCAAAAGATTGAGGCAGTGACAAAATGGCCCAGACCCATGACTCCAACCGACATTCGGAGCTTCATGGGTTTGGCAGGTTATTACAGAAGGTTCGTAGAGAGCTTTTTTTCCATAGCTGCTCCGCTCACTAAATTGATACAGAAAAACGTGAAATCTGTCTGGTCTGATTTGTGTGAAAATAGTTTTGAGAAGTTGAAAGACAAGTTGACTACTGCTCCTGTCTTGACTCTTCCAGAGGGAGTAGATGGTTTTGTGGTTTACTACGATGCATCCCGTGTGGGACTTGGTTGTGTTTTGATGCAGCATGGTAAGGTAGTAGCTTATGCATCTCGACAGTTGAAGGTGCACGAGCGGAACAACCCCACTTATGACTTAAAGTTAGCAGCCATGGCATTTGCACTTAGAATATGGAGGCATTATCTCTATGGAGTGCATGTTGATATTTACACTGACCACAAAAGTTTGCGGTATATTTTCTCGCAGAAAGAATTGAATATCAGGCAGAGGTGTTGGATGGAGCTTTTGAAAGACTACGACAGAAAGGCAAGGCAAATGTTGTAGACGACGCTCTCAGTAGGTTGTCTATGGATAGCCTTTCTCATGTTGAAGAGGGGAAGAAGGAGATGGTCAAGGACATTCACCGCCTTGCAAATCTGGGAATGCGACTCTTAGATTCCAAAGATGGGGGGGTGATCGTTCATGAGATAGCTAAATCATCCCTTTGTGACGAAGTCAAAGAAAAGCAGGCCGAAGATCCCATATTGATGCATATTAAGAGGGATGTGGGTCAACAGAATGTAATGTCATTTGAGAATGGTGGTGATAGTATTCTAAGATATCAGGGTAGGTTGTGTGTGCCTGATGTCGATGGGTTATGGGAAAGAATCCTTTATGAGGCTCACACTTCGAGGTATGTTGTTCATCCAGGCTCTACAAAAATGTATCAGGATTTGTAAACCATTTATTGGTGGAATAATATGAAGCATGATATGGCTAAATATGTGGCCAAGTGTTTGAATTGTCAGCAAGTCAAGGTGGAACATATGAGGCCAGGAGGCACTTCGCAAGAGATAGCTTTGCCGTTGTGGAAATGGGAGATGGTCAACATGGAATTCATTAATATCACGACCCAAATCGGGGCCTTGGCCGTGACGAGTATTCCGAACCATAAGGCACGAAACACCCCTATCTGTTTGGTAATCATGCACACAATTCATATGATAAAAGAAATGCGGAAGATACACAATATAACGGAAACATGGTCAAGAATCATATGCGTACAATAATGTGGAAATAATGTCCCACAATCTCAATCAACATCTCTAAAATCGTCTGTGAAATCTCTACTACATGACTGAAACAACAACTATCTGAAAACTGGGACAAGGCCCCCAATAGACCCAAAACTACGAAATGATAAATGAAATAGCGGACATCAGGCCTTCCGAAATAAAGAAGGCTCACCACTTGATTTTGTGATCTGTCGGAAGAAATCTACTAGTTATCTGGACCCCTAGACTGTGCCTCCGAACCTGGGAGGGAAGGGGATCAATACAAAAGTACTGTTATGCAGAGAAATCAAAATAGAAATATAATATTTTTACACAATATAGGTGAGAGGCATTATAAAGTAGTTTCATATCAAATCATTTGAAAACACATGGGCATAATATAATGATTTTTCAACACCAATGCAATGCATTTGAGCTAGTTGGAATACCCTATAATTTGTAATTCCACGACTATGTGGAATCTGTCTTTTAGCTCGATGGTCGAGCGTCCAATCCAAGTAGCCTCTAGGATTTGGAGCCAGTGATACCCCCCATGTGAGCACACCGAGGGAATCCCCCCATGTGAGATCCCCCAAATAATTTTATTAATCCACCCATGTAGTATACAATATCATATAACCCGCATCGGTAACTACGGTTTCCAGCGATTAGCCCTTTCACTCAAACACCTTCTTTGGGTATCCAGCTTTCTCATGAAAGTTAATGCACTCAAACTTTGTTCAAATTAATCACATGTCATACTCTGTAGGGTATCATCATACCCAACTTGCAAGTCATCAGTATAATATCATTCTCTTCGTTCAATCATCATATGCAACATATTTAAACATGAACAAAACAACCCTCTCTTTGAAAGTCAAAAACCATATCCAAATCATGACATTTTATTTTTAACAAATTTCATGACATGCATTTCAAGATAATTTCAAACAATTCATATTATGTGAAAATTTAAAACAACATCATATCAAGAAAGGGGTTCCATGTAAATCATGCTCTCAATTTGTCACCATTATGAAACACGTGCATATACATATATATATATACCAAATAATTTCGGGAAAGGCCTAAAAGACCACAACAAAATTTATTAAAACATTTAAAGCATAATTATATTCATAATTTCAAAAACCCCATTGAGAAACACGATTTAATTGCCCATGAGATTTTTTAGGATAACCCCACGTACCTCTATATGTGAATATGATAGGTGCTTCTTGAAGCCTACGTCCTGGGGATTCCAAATACGTAATTGGTTTCAAAAACCCAGGGTTGAATCTTGAGTTGCTTGGGTTTTTATTTTGAAATCCTAAGGAGAGTTCTTGAGCAATTTTTGTGAATATCAGTGTAATTTGTCTCTTTAGGAATTAAATCCTGTGTTTAAGTTGATAGGGGATTGGTAAATTACCAAATTGTCATTAATTTCAGGGATGAGGCTGAAAATTTAGCCTGGCGCGATATAGCAGGCGACGCGGGCCTTAGTCACAGTCTAAGGTCTATTGCACGAGATCCAGCAGGCGGCGCGGGCTAATCGCGCGCTGCCACTGGATTGAAAACCAAACGTGGTCTTCGGCTTGTCAAAAAATTCCGAAACTCTTCCGAGACGTACTACAACCTTGCCCCATCACAATGCAATAATAAAATCCAAAAATGGATGTCGGGAAGGTCGAAAAGTTGTATCCCGAAGATTACCAGCTAAGATGACTCTAAGTCCTCCTTACAGTTAGAAAAATTTTCAAATTTTTAAGTCTAACAGCACACTATTTAAAGGATAATCCATGCATGACTTTTACGGGGCGTTACATTATCCCCCCTTGGGATCATTTTTCCCCGAATGATGACACGGAATACAGTCACACACGATTTTTAAGTGTACTCAAACATAGAAAAGAAGACATAACGCAAGAATTGTACCTTCCATCTCATCACTCGCTAAATCAAATAGGCTTGGGTACCTAACTCTCATGTCGTTTTTTGACTCCCAAGTTGCTTCTTCAACTTTCTGATTTCGCCACAACACTTTAAGTGACGCTATCTCTTTGCTCCTCAATTTTCTCACTTGACGATCTAAGTATGGGCTCTTCTTCATAAGACAAGGAATCGTCCACCTTGATTTCTTCAATGGGTAACACTAAGGAATGATCTCCAATGCACTTTTTCAACATTGATATATGGAATACTTTGGTGGACAGAACCCATATTTGTAGGAAAATCTAACTCATATGCAACTCCACCTATCCTTTTTACAATCTGGTATGGTCCTATATAGCGAGGACTCAACTTACCTTTCTTCCCGAATCGCATAACTCCATTCATGGGAGAAACTTTAAGGAATACTCAATCTCCGATTTTCAAACTCTAACTCTCTTCTTCTAACGTCGGCATAGGATTTTTGATGACTCTGAGCCATATTAAGTCGTTCTCTGATTAACTTCATATCCTCCATTGCCTAATGAACAAGATCAGGCCCAAACAACCGCGCCTCACAAACTTCATACCTCCCTATCGGAGACCTATATCTTCTCCCATACAATGCTTCAAATGGTGCAATCTTAACACTGGAATGGAAGTTATTATTGTAAGCGAACTCTATCAATGGCAAGTGATCTACCCAACTACCTTTGAAATCTATTAGATAATCCCTCAACATATCTTTAAGGGTCTGAATGGTGCGCTCAGCTTGAACATCAATTTGAGGGTGGAATGTTGTACTTAGGTTCACTTGGGTACCTAAACCTTTCTGAAGTGATCTCCAAAACTGAGAAGAAAATTGCGTACCTCGGTCGGATATAATAGAGACAGGTGCTCCATGCAAATGGACAATTTCCTCAATGTACAGCTTCACATAATCATCTCCAGAATAATTAGTCCTCATAGGCAAAAAGTGAGTTGACTTTGTCAATCGATCCACAATTACCCAAATGAAGTCATACTAGTTTTGGGACTTCGGAATTCCTATAATTAAGTCCATGTTTATCATCTCCCATTTCCATAAAGTCAAAGCTATCTCTTGGGAAGTACCTCCTAGCCTCAAATGCTCAACTTTCACTTGTTGATAGTTCAAACACTTGGAAACAAAATTAGCTACATCACGCTTTATGTTATTCGACCAACACAAGGTTTTTAGATCATGGTACATCTTAGTAGAGCCTGGATGAACGACATACCTCAAAGTGTAAGCCTCATCAAGGATTATTTTCCACAATCCATCAACATTCAGATCGTACAACCTACCCTGATATCTCAGAATACCATCACCACTAATTTCAAACAACATTACCTTCTATTGACCCACATCTTTTTTTATTTGAATCAAGATGGGATCTTCAACTTGCTTCACTTTAACTTCAGCACAAAGGGATGACTTAGCTATCTCATGAACAATCACCCCTTCATCTCCAGAATCTAAGAGTCACACTCCCATATTTGCAAGGTGGTGAATATCATTCACCATCTCTTTCTTCCCCACTTCAACATGAGAAAGGCTGCTCATAGAAAACCTGCTGAGAGCGTCGGCTACAACATTTGCCTTGCCCAGATGGTAATTCAGGATCATATCATAGTCTTTCAAAAGCTCCATCCAATGTCTCTGCCTGAGGTTCAATTCTTTCTGTGACTCCATAGAGATAATGCCTCTAGATTCTAAGTACAAACACCATGGCTGCTAATTCCAAGTCATGAGTGGGTTAATTTAGCTCATGAAGCTTTAACTACCTAGATGCATAAGCTATCACCTTACTATGCTACATCAACACATAACCAAGTCCCACACGGGACGCATCACAGTAAACTATGAAACCATCTACACCCTTAGGAAGAGTCAAAACAGGAGCAGTAGTCAGCTTGTCTTTCAACTTCTCAAAACTGTTTTCACACAAGTCACACCACACAAACTTCACCTTTTTCTAAGTCAGCTTAGTAAGCGGAGCATCTATGGAAGAAAATCTCTCTACAAACCTTCTGTAATAACCTGCCAGGCCCAAAAAGCTTCGAATATCAGTTGGAGTCGTGGGTCTGGGCCATTTTCTTACTGACTCAATCTTTTGGGGATCCACTCTAATCCCATCGCTAGATGCGATGTGCCCCAAGAAGGAAATAGCATTCAGCTAGAATTCATATTTGGAGAACTTAGCATATAATTGATGATCCTTAAGG
The DNA here is from genome assembly GCF_002878395.1 of Capsicum annuum. Lineage (NCBI taxonomy): Eukaryota > Viridiplantae > Streptophyta > Magnoliopsida > Solanales > Solanaceae > Capsicum > Capsicum annuum. The sequence continues at coordinate 253,538,880 of NC_061111.1, forward strand.
GTCTGAAGGATAATCCAGAGGTGGTTGGCATGGTCCTTCTCACTTTTGGAATAGATCAGAATATCATCAATGAACACTATAAAGAACAAGACTAGAAACTGACGGAATACCCTATTCATAAGATCCATGAAAGCTACAGGGGCGTTAGTCAACTCGAAGGACATGACTAAGAACTAAGAGTGACCATATCGGGTTTGGAAGGCTATTTTGGGAACGTTTGACTCCCTAAATTTCAACTGATGGTAACCCGAGCGAAGGTCTATTTTTGAAAAACACTTAGCACCCTGAAGCTGGTCAAAAAGATCATCAATTCTAAGAAGAGGATATTTGTTTTTAATAATGACTTTATTCAACTGGCGGTAGTTTATGCACATACGAAAGGACCCATCCTTTTTTGGCATGAAAAGTAAGAGTACACCCCATGGGGATACACTAGGACGAATAAAGTCTTTGTCTAGGAGGTTTGCGAGCTATTTTTTTAACTCCTTCAGTTCTGCGGGAGCCATTCTATATGGCAGAATGGAAATAGGAGGAGTGTCCGGCAACACATCAATGCCAAAATATATCTCCCTATCAGGTGGTATCCCTGGGAGATCTTTGGGAAAGACTTCTGGGAACTCATTCACCACAGGAACTGACTGAAGAGGAAAATTTTCAACCCTAGAATCTTTTACTCAGATTAGATGGTACATACAGCCTTTGGAGATAAGCTTTTGGGCTCTAAGATAAAAGATAAAGTGGTCTCTCGGTGCCACAGAATTTCTCGCCCACTCTATTGGTGTCTTATTCGGGAAAGAAAAAGTAACCCTTGGGGTTCTGGAATCAAGTTGGCATAACACAAATGGAGCCAATCCATCCCAAGGATAGCATCAAAATCTACCATATCAAGTTCTATAAGGTCTGCCACAGTATCCCGACTAAGAATAGACACAACATAATTTCTATACACCCTTCTAGAAACAACAGAATCACCTACAAGAGTGGAAATAGTAAAGGGCTCTACAATAACCTCGGGTTCAAACCCAAAACCAATAGCAACATAAGGGGTCACATAAGATAAGGTAGACCCGGGATCAAGTAACACATAAACATCACAGGAAAAGATTTGTAACGTACTGGTGACAACATCTGGTGAAGCTTCCGCCTCATGGCGGTTAGCCAAAGCATATAACTGATTACGACCACCCCCGATAGCTGAAGGGGTACCCTTAGGAGGAAGAGCCATGGAGGCAGCCTGGGGCTTGGCCCCCCATATTTCCTCCCGCAGAAGGGCAATCTCTCTGAAGGTGACCCACCTTGCCATAAGTATAACAATTTTTCCCTTCAAAAAAGCACCTCCGTGGGTGATTTTTTCCATAAATCTCACACCATGGATAAGTGCAATGCTGCTGGGCCACACTGCCCTGCGACTGAGTATTTGGGGCCCTTAATCCAGGATGAGTCTAAAAATTTTGAGATCGTCTGTCAGCAGGTGGTCTGGGTGCTGGGGCGCTGGAAGCAAACTGTGCATTACCCCAGTTCCTCTTCTTCTACCATTTATTTCCCCACTTACCGCTCTAAGGCTAGCTGTGACCCTGGTCGGTATATCTGGCTCTTTTGTCTGTCTTTCTAGCTCCCTAGCCTCAGAAATCTTTTTTTTCCTCCTCTATCTGTTGCATATGAACGGTCAGCCTAGAAAAGTCCAACTCCTTATTCAACATAGCTCCCTGGTACTCAAGTACCAAATCATCTGAAAGGTTGGATGCAAACTTTCTCATTCAAGCCCTCATACTACCCGTCATCTCAGGAGCATAACGGTCCAGCTAATTGAATTTCAAAGTGTACTCCTGCACACTCATCTTACCCTACTTGAGGTTCATGAAATCTTCTGCTTTAGCTTTTCTCAGGTCTAAAGGAAAGAATCGATCAAGGAAACTATCTGCAAACTCACTCCATACCGAGGGCTCAGCATTGGCGCCCTTCACATCTTTCTAATCATTGTACCACTGATTTGCTACCTCTTTCAACTGATACAAGGACAATTCTACCCCTTCTATTTCATCAATATGTATCACTCTGAAGATCTTTTCTATTTTATCTACAAATTCCTGCAGGTCCTCTTCTACTTTAGTACTTGTGAATCTGGGAGGATTTATCTGCATGAATTGGCTCACCCGTGTAGCTCCAGAAGTAACAGATGTAGACCCAATATCTTCTGACCGATGAGTTTGTGCAGCCACCAACTGTGTTAACATATGAATGGATTGTCTGAACTATGCATTTGAAATATCACTCTGATTAGCCAGGGGAGGGTTAACATTGGTCTGTAGAGCCCGAGGTAGACTGGTTGGGACTGGAGGTACTCCCGGAGTAGGGATAGGGTCTGGAGTAGGAACTCTATTACGTGTCCTCATCCCATGAGTGGGACGGACTTCCTCATTCTTATCACTCTAATTAGTATTAAGGCGAGGAGGCATAACTGTTATTTCTATAAGACAAAAGATTTCTGATTGGGAACAGACTTAACTCTAAAGCACGAACTAATTCACAAAGAAGGAAAACATTTTTGAAAAGTCTGATAGCCTCTTGCTTATAAGTGTGGCATGCTACACACCCATAAACAAGGCTCTACCCAATACAATTTTGCAGACACCCTGGGACCATAAACCGTGCTCTGATACCAAGTTTGTCATAACCCGAACCGAGGCCCTGGCCGTGACTAGTATTCCGAACCATAAGGCCCAAAACACCCCTATCTGTCTGGTAATCATGCACATAATTCATATGATAAAAGAAATGCAAAAGATACACAATATAACGGAAACATGGTCAAGAATCATATGCGTACAATAATGGGGAAATAATGTCCCACAATCTCAATCAACATCTCTAAAATCGTCTGCGAAATCTCTACTACATGATTGAAACAATAACTATCTGAAAACTAGGACAAGCCCCCAGTAAACCCAAAACTACTAAATGATAAATGAAATAGCGGACATCAGGCCTTCCAAAATATAGAAGGCTCACCACTTGATTCTGTGATCTATCGAAAGAAATCTATTGGTTATCTGGACCCCTAAACTGTGCCTCTAAACCTGGGAGGGAAGGGGGTCAATACAAAAGTACTGGTACACAGAGAAATCAAAACAGAAATATAATATTTTTACACAATATAGGTGAGAGTCATTATAAAGCAGTTTCATATCAAATCATTTGAAAACACATGGGCATAATATAATGATTTTTCAACACCAATGCAATGCATTTGAGCTAGGTGGAATACCCTACAATTTGTAATTCCATGACTATGTGGAATCTGTCTTTTAGCTCGATGGTCGAGCGTCCAATCCAAGTAGCCTCCAGGATTTGGAGCCAGTGATACCCCCCATGTGAGAACACCGAGGGAATCTCCCCATGTGAGATCCCCTAAATAATTTTATTAATCCACCCATGTAGTATACAATATCATATAACCCACATCGGTAACTATGGTTTCCAGCGATGAGCCCTTTCACTCAAATGCCTTCTTCGGGTATCCACCTTCCTCATGAAAGTTAATGAACTCAAACTTTGTTCAAATAAATCACATGTCATACTCTGTAGGGTATGGTCATACCCGACATACAAGTCATCAGTATCATATCATTCTCTTCGTTCAATCATCATATGCAACATATTTCAACATGAACAAAACAACCCTCTCTTTGAAAGTCAAAAACCATATCCAAATCATGACATTTTATTTTTAAGACATTTCATGACATGCATTTCAAGATGATTTCAAACAATTCATATCATGTGAAAATTTAAAACAACATCATATCAAGGGAGGGGTTCCATGTAAATCATGCTCTCAATTTATCACCATTATGAAACACATGCATATACATATATATATATATATACCAAATAATTTCGGGAAAGGCCTAAAAGACCACAACAAAATTTATTAAAACATTTAAAGCATAGTTATATTCATAATTTCAAAACCCCCATTGAAAAACATGATTTAATTACCCATGAGATTTTTTAAGATAACCCCACGTACCTCTATATGCGAATATGATAGGTGCTTCTTGAAGCTTACGTCCTGGGATTCCAAATATGTAATTGGTTTCAAAAATCCATGGTTGAATCTTGAGTTGCTTGGGTTTTTATTTTTAAACCCTAAGGAGAGTTCTTGAGCAATTTTGGTGAATATGAGTGTAAGTTGGCTCTTTAGGGATTAAATCCCGTGTTTAAGTAGATAGGGGATTGGTAAATTACCAAATTGCCATTAATTTCCCGAATGAGGCTGAAAATTTAGCCTGGCTCGATATAGCAGGCGACGCGGGCCTTAGTGCACTGCGATTAAGCAGGCGACACGGGCTAATCGCGCGCTGCCATTGGATAGAAAACCAAACGTGCTCTTAGGCTTGTCCAAAAATTCTGAAACTCTTCCGAGACTTACTACAACCTTGCCCCATTGTAATGCAATAATAAAATCCAAAAACGGATGTGGGGAAGGTCAAAAAGTCGTATCCTAAAGATTGCCAGCTAAGATGACTCTAAGTCCTCCTTACACTTAGAAAAATTTTCAAATTTTTAAGTCTAAGAGCACACTATTAAAAGGCTAATCCATGCACAACTTGTACGGGATATTACAATTATGGGACTTTCGAAGTCCCGAAACCAATATGATTCGATATGGGTGATTGTGGACAAGCTGACCAAGTCAGCGCACTTTTTGCCTGTCAGGAATAACTACTCGGGAGAAGTTTATGCTAAGCTGTTCATCGCAGAAATAGTTCATTTGCATGGGGCACCTGTGTCTATCAAATCTGACCGAGGTACACAGTTTTCTTCTCAATTTTGGAGATCTTTTTAGAAAGGCTTAGGTAACCAAGTGAGCCTAAGTATATCATTCCACCCTCAGACTAATGGGAAAGCTGAACGCACCATCCAGACCCTTGAGGATATTTTGAGGGCCTGTGTGATTGATTTTAAAGGTAGTTGGGTAGATCACTTGCCATTGATTGAGTTTGCTTATAATAACAATTTCCATTCCAGTATTAAGATGGCACCGTTCGAGCCGTTGTATGGTAGGAGATATAGGTCTCCAATAGGGTGGTATAAAGAAGGCGAGATGCAGATATTTGGGCCTGATCTTGTTCATCAGGTAATGGAGGATGTGAAAATCATCAGAGAACGACTTAATATAGCTCAGAGTCGTCATAAATCCTACGCCAATGTTAGGAAAAGAGATTTAAAGTTTGAAGTTGGAGATTGGATATTTCTTAGAGTTTCTCCCATGAAGCGAGTTATGCATTTCGGGAAGAAAGGTAAGCTGAGTCCTCGCTATATAGGACCATATCAGATTGTGGGAAGAATAAGTGGAGTTACGTATGAATTAAAGTTGCCTGCAAGTTTGGGTTCTGTTCATCCAGTATTTCATATATCCATGTTGAAGAAGTGTATTGGAGATCATTCTTTAGTATTGCCTATAGAGGAAATCAAGATGAACAATTCATTGTCTTACGAAGAAGAGCTTGTAGCAATCTTAGATCGTCAAGTGAGAAAATTGAGGAGCAAAGAGATAGCCTCAGTTAAAGTGCAGTGGTGAAATCAGAAAAATTGAAGAAGCAACTTGGGAGTCAGAAAATGACATGAGAGTTAGATAACCAAGCTTATTTGATTTTATGAACGAAGTGATAAAAGGTACAATCTTTGTCCTTTCCTTTCTACGCCTTTGTTGCTTAAAATATCATGCTTGACTGCAATTTTCTGCATCATCATTCGGGGACGAATGATCCCAAGGGGGGATAATGTAACACCCCAAAAAAGTTGTGCATGGATTAGACTTTAATAGTGTGCTCGTTGACTTAAGACTTGAAAATTTTTCTAAGTGTCGTGAGGACTTGTCATTTTAGCTGGCAATCTTTGGGATACAACTTTCCAACCTTTTTGACATCCATTTTTGGATTTGCTTGTTGCGTTGCGATGGGTCAAGGTTGTAGTACGTCTCAAAGAGTTTCAGAATTTTTAGACGAGCCTAAGGTCGTGTTTGCATCTAAAAAATAGTAGCTATCCGCAATAAGGGGGCACTGCCCAGCTTAGAGAGCCTCTCTAAGCAAGGCGCCGCCCTGGTTAGGGAGCCTCTCAAAGAAGGGCGTCGCCCTGCCAGTCTCAGGGGTACCCAGTTTTCAGCTTTCAGCCTCCGAACATTTGAGGGTATTTTGGTCATTTTTCCCTACCCTATCAACTTAAACACGGGATTTAATCCCTCAAACACCAAAATATCATCACATTCATCAAATTGTCTCAAGAACACTTCTTAGGGTTTCAAAATAAAAACCCAAACGGTTTAAGATTCGACCATATATTTTTGAAGATAATCGCATATTTGGAATCCTCAGGTCGTAGGCTTCACGAAGCACCCTTTTGTTTCACATATAGAGGTATGCGGGGTTTATCCTAAAAACTACCTGGGCTTGAAATTTGATAAGAGCATGATTTAAGTTTTAATGCATGTATTTTTTTTTGGGGAGGGGGGGGGGGTTTGAAAACTATATTATAGATTTTGTGTTTCGAAGGTTTAAATGCTATTATGTTTTGTTACTGTGGCTTTTCCCCCTAATTTGATTTACATGTATATGTTTATATATGAAACTAAGATTTTGATCTTTGTTTGAGAGCATGAATTATGGACTCCCTCTCTTGTATTAAATTAAAGATTTTGGCTTTATTGAAAAGAGAATTGAAATGCATGTTTTTGTGATTTGAAAAGTCATGGAATTTGTAACATTGCTTTAGAGTTATTGAGAGAGTGTCTTGATATGATTATGGTTTTAATTCAAAGAGAAGAGTTATTTGCATATGTTTCCATGAGTCTATTCTTGAACTATTTTATGGATATGGTGGTCGCAAAACTTATGTATTGAAACAGAGAATTTTGTATGCTAATGATGGCTCAGAGACATGACTTGCAAGTCAATGGTATGATGATACCATATGTAATTATGCCATAACAGAGTATGTTTTAAGAATATGTCTTCAGAATATGTTTTCAGAGAATGCATATTTTTATAGAGTTTTAAAAAGGGGCTTAAAGAGTGTTAGGTGGTTACCCGAAGAAGGCGTGAGTTCAAGTAACACTTAGCCTGAAACTGTATTTGCTAATATGGATAGATTATTGTATGCTGGAGACGGCCGTGTGGCGTAGTAGAGTTAGAGAATCCAACCCTTGTGGCACACTTAGGTTGGGGGCTTAGCTGTCGAGTTAATGGCAGTTTCAATATAGCCCATGGAATCTTCAAGAATTGTAGGGTACACCACCTAGCACAGAGAAGTACAAAGAGTGTCACAGATTTCATATGTTTTCACAGAATCCCTTAAAAATGCCCATGAGATTTCTTACTATACAATTGTTGATGAACTGTTTTAACTACTCTCATATATGTTAATTATAAATGATTATTTTGGATTAGCTCTGCGTACCAGTACTTTTGTGTTGACCCCCTCTGTAACGCCCAGAAAAATGGGTCCCGAAGCGTCACACGGTGCATGAGGCTACGAGTAGCCCCAAGCTAACCCTTTGAGCCATTTTCATTAAGTTCAACACAAATCAACAAGGTTTCCATAAATAACCCTCAAATATCAACAGAGTAATCATCATCCAAGAATAAAAGAATTTTAGAAAGAAAACAAAATACGACTTATTAGTCAACTCCCAACATCTATACTAGTCTGACAAGCCTCTAAGAAAATCAATAAAACGAGCGAGCCATTGAGACATGCCCCAACTGAATCATACTCAGTTATCAAATGTAAACAATTCAGTGAAACCAACATCAGACAACACGTCCTCGGAACATGAGAACTCACCACAATAGAGGATGTAGAACAGCATACCCGAAGAATCACTGTCGAACCTGGAACTGGCACCTCAACCTACATTTCGAGAAAATATAGCCCACATCTGAAGATGTGGGTCAGTACCATGGAAAGGAACTGAGTAATAGTGGTGTATGCAGTTGTATAAACATCATCATTATAAATATTTATAAGAAATATGCAGGATGTATGAAAGAATCACATAGCCCGAAGAAAATCATCATAATCATGAGAGGATGATATAAGTACAATAACACATGTGAGTCATCATATAATTTGTCAATCACTTTCAGATCATCAAGAATATCAATTCTCATAATGTAAATATCATTTAAATCTTTCGAAAGAATAACTTTCACAATTCCACTTTCAAATCACTTCACCATTCACCATAGACACAAGGAAACACACACACACTGGGAGATCCTATAACCGACATAAACCATGTAAGCTACATGGAGTCCAACATAAAACCCACATTGGGGAGAGCCATCCTATCCTTACCATCGGAGTAGGACTATCGATATCAAATCCACCCAAACTAGTGATCACTATATAAATTAGCCTCCGGCTCACTCCTACGGGGGCACATAGTTCTAGGGAAGTAAGGTCTCTTTATACCTCCCACTCGGTGCTAAATATTTATCCTGGACTTAGCTCAGATCATTTCAAAGACAATCCACAACAAAACAATTTCAGTAATATATTAATATACATCGGGAGCCATCATGCTTCCCATCTATCAAAATCAACCATGTTGTGGATTTCTTTCACACTCGAGTTCAAAACAACTCCATT